>NC_061120.1:41046629-41346629 GCF_002878395.1 Capsicum annuum
TCTGTGTCCCGCATCTTCATTCGGGGATGAATGATCCTAAGGGGGGGATAACGTAACGCCCCGCATTTTGGGCTACAATATAACCATGATTTCGATGTGTTGATAAATCCCGAAGCCATAAAATCCTATGCCAATATGGCATGTCAATTATTTGTGTAGCATGTGAATCCATTAAAGCTTGAATTTAGACCATAGAGGTCCTTCAACTCAAGGACGAGTTGAAACTATTTCGATCGACTAAGTTTTAGTGGACGTTGTAAATTGTGTCAGCTTCTATTGACCATAACTCTCTATATATATCGAATTAGGAAGCCTACTATGTGTCAAATGATAGTTCTTCGATTTACCTTTCCAATGATACCAATTTTGCTAAAATCTCACACCCGAGCAAGGAGTTATGGCCTTTCAAAGTGATATGCGTCGCGTAACCAATCGCCTATGGCCACTGGAAAGCATAGGCGATAGCCTAGGCAGCGCCTATGTAAACATAGATGATGGGATGGGCGGCGCCTATGTAAAGAATTCAAGTGACTTAAACACTCCATTTTTGGGGCAAAATGGTCCTTTTCCACCCTTACTTAGTCCTAACACATGAAATTCAGTTCCAAGGACCCCAAAATACACCTTCATTCATCAAAAATGCTCAAGGATTATCCTTAGGGTTTCAAAATAAAAACCCAAGCAACTCAGGATTCAACCAGGGGTTTTAGGAACAAATTGCATATTTGGAATCCTCTCAACGTAGGCTTCGAGAAACATCTAATATTCGTAGTAATCAAGGTACGTGGGGTTATCTCAAAAATCTCATGGGCTTTAAAAATTCATGTTTTCAAATGGGGGTTTTGAAATTACGAATATGATTATGTTTTAAACATTTTAGGATGTTTGGCCCTTAGGCCTACTCCCAAAGTGATTTGCTATATGATATATGTATATGCATGCATTCTGAAAAGATGTTAACTTGAGAGCATGAATGATATAAAATTTCCTCTCTTGATGTGAATTTGTTTTAAATAATCATATGATGTAAATTGTTTGAAACATCTTGAAGAGCATGACATGAAATGTTTTGAGAATTGATATGATTTTGACTTGAAAACGAGAAGGTTATTCATGTTGAATACAATGGTTGAATGAGAAGAATAATGTGATATTGATGGCTTGCAAGTCGGGTATGATGATACCCTACAGAATATGATATGTGATTGAATCAAATGAAATTTGAATGCATTGATTTTACATGAGATAGGTGGATGCCCGAAGATGGCGTTTGAGTGTAAGGGCTCATCGCTGGAAAACGTGTTTGCCGACACGGAAATTTGGTACAAGGCTAAGTGATCTTATGTACTTGACTTTATGTCATTCCTAAATTAGGACTATAGGTAAGTGCCCGGGCTAAGTGATCTTGGGCACTACCATTGGGTCGAGACACTATGCTTCGTGGTCTTGTGTATCTCTCCCTCACTTATACTCTAATCTCGACGGCAACCGAGGTTTGACAGTTGGTGTAAATTATGTTGGGTATTCCACCTAGCTTAGTTGCATTTCATTATTGTTGAGAAGCTATTGCATTACGCCCATGTGTTTTCAAATGATTTGATACGAAATTGCTTTATAATGGCTCTCAACTATATTTTGTAAAAATATTATGTTTTATTTTGATATCTCTGCGTTCCAGTACTTTTGTGTTGATCCCCTCCCCTCTCTAACCTCTCAGGTTCAGAGGCCCAGTCTAGGGGTCAAGAGAATCAGTAAATCATTCAGACAGAGTTGCAGAGACAAGTGGTAAGCCTTCTATGTTTCGGAAGGTCTTATGTCATGCAGTCCTTTTATCTTATATTTAGTTTTGGGGTTTATTGGGGGCCTTGTCCCAGTTTATATACAGTTACTTGACTCAGTCATTTGTTAGAGATTTTCGCAGACAGCTGTTTAGAAGTTGATTGATGTTAGGGGAACCTTATTTCCCCATTATTGTTTCTTTTCATATTTATGACCATGTTTCTGAATTATTGTGTTTCTTGCGCATTACTTTGATCATATGAATTAGGTGCATGATTACCAGACAGATAGGGGTGTTTTGGGCCTTCATGGTTCGAAATGCTCGTCACGGCCAAGCCTTGGTTCGGGTCATGACAAAAACCTAGGGTGTTTCAATCTCCCCCACTAGGATCATTCGTCCCCAAATAACGGACAAGGTAGTACAATCACGAGTAAAACCCTAACTTAACTATTCCAACCTTTAACTACACTAGAAAATAAAGATGCAAGGAAATAAACCTTCTTTTAACCAAGTTAGAAAATAAAGATGTGACCAAGAACACATACTTTCCACATGAATATCCGGAGCAGAAAATAAATACAGATACTTGGACTTCATGTCCTCTTCCGTTTTCCAAGTAGCTCCTTCCACCTTGTGATTCCGCCATAAAACCTTAACTGAAGCTACATCCTTGGTCCATAACCAACGAACTTGTCGATCCAAGATCTCAACCGAGACCTTTACATAAGACAGAGAATCCAAGATACCCAATCCTTCCAAAGGAACAACTGATGAGAATCACCTATACACTTTCTCAACATAGAGAGATGGAATCTCGAATGAATGAAGACCAAACTAGAAGACAACTCAAATTCATACGAAACATTACCAACCCTCCTCATAACCACATAAGGACCAACATACTGGGGACTGAGCTTTCTTTTCTTCCCAAACCGTATTACTCTCTTCATGGGAGACAAATTTAGGAACACCCTATCCCCAACCTCAAACTCTAAGTCCCTATGTCTTGCATCTGCATAGGACCTTTGGCAAATTTAGATAGTCTAAAGCCTATCCCAAATCACCTTCACCTTCTTCATAGCCTGATATACCAAGTATGGACCAAACATATCTGCCTCACTAAGCTCAAACCACCCAATAAGAGATTTATGCCTCCTACCATACAATTCCTTAAAAAGGGCCATCCCAATTCTAGAATGATAGCTATTATTGTAAGCAAACTCTACAAGAGGTAGATGCTCAACCCAATTACCAACATAATTAATCACACATGCACAAAGCATATCTTTCTGTCTGAATAGTCCTTTCTGCTTGTCCATCTGTCTGTGGGTGAAAAGCAATACTCAGACTAACCTTAGTACCCAACCCCTTCTGAAACTACCGCCAAAAGTAAAATGAAAACTGTGTACCACGATCAAAGATAATCGAAATAGGTACCCTATTCAGCTTCATAATCTCATGAAGATATAACCTCGCATAATCCTCAGTCAAAAAATTAGTCCTTACTGACAAGAAGTGAGCCGACTTTGTCATCCTATCCACGATGACCAAACTAAATCAAATTGGGTCCAAGAACGAGGAAGAATGGTAACAAGATACATGTTGATCACTTTCTATTTCCATTCAGGCAATTCAATCTCCTGATAAAAACCTCAAGGCCTCATGTGCTCAACTTTTACTTGTTGACACACCAAACATTTGGCCACAAAATCATCCACATCCTTATTCAAACCATTCCACCAATATATCTCCTTGAGATCATGATTTTTTTTGTCAAACCGAGATAAATAATGTAGCGTGATTCATGTGCCTCAGCCAATACCCTTTCTCGCAAATCATCAATGTCAGGAACACATAGACACCCTTGGTATCGCAAGGTACCATCACCATTTATCTCAAATATCATTACCTTTTGCCTACCTACATCACCCTTGGTTTTTATCAATACAGGATCTATTATTTGTTTCTCCTTGATCTCTGCACCAAGAGACAACCAAACCACTTCCTGTACCAACAACCACCATTTTTAGAGTCCAAAAGATGAACAACCAAATTAGCCAAGCGGTGAATATCCTTCACCAACTCCCGTTTTTCCTTTTCCATATGAGCCAAACTCCCCATGGACAACCTGCTAAGAGCATAAGCAATGACATTAGCCTTGCCTGGATGGTAGTGAAAACTGATGTCATAGTCCTTGAGAAGCTCAAGACATCTCCTCTGCTTGAGGTTAAGCTCCTTTTGAGTGAACACATACTGCTGACTCTTATGATCCAGGAAAATGTCCACATGTACCCAATAAAAATTGTGTCGCCAAAGTTTCAATGCAAACACCATCGCTAAAAGCTCCAAATCATGAGTTGGATAATTTCTCCCATGCATCTTTAATTTCCTAGAAGCATAGGCAATCACATTACCATGCTGCATCATAACACAACTAAGTCCCACTCGGGATGCATCATAATCAACCACAAACCCCCTCATTGCCTTCAAGAAAAGTCAACAGGATCTGAAGTCAGCTTATCCTTCAACTTCTCGAAACTATCCTCGCAAGTATCCGGCCATAAGAATTTTACCTTCTTCTAAGTTAACTTAGTCAATGGGGTAGATATCATAAAAAAACTCTTCACAAACCTCTTATAGTACCCGACCAAATTGAAGAAGCTACGAATGTCAGTTAGAGTCATAGGTCTATGCCACTTCTTAACCACCCCACTTTTATGGATCCACCATGATCCCCTCAGTTGAAATAATATGACTCATAAAAGTGATAATGTTCGACCAGAATTTATATTTTGAGAAGTTGGCATACAACTGCTGCTCTTTCAAGATCTGCAATACCAAACGAAGGTGATTGGCATGATACACCTCACTCATAGAATATACCAGGATGTTATCTATGAACACAGTGACAAATAGATCTAAAAACTTATGGAATACCCTATTCATCAAATCCATGAATTCCATTGGGACATTGATCAACCCAAATGACATAACCAGATACTCAAAGTGCCCATACCAAGTATGAAAAACCATCCAAGGAATAGCTATTTCGCTAATCTTAAGCTGATGATACCCAGAATGAATATGTATATTTGAAAATAATTTGGTACCCTGCAACTGATCAAATAAGTCATCTATTCTTGAAAAAAGATACTTGGTCTTAATTGTTACCTTATTTAACTACCTATAGTTAATACACATCAGAATGGAACCATCCTTATTATGCACGAATAAAACTAGTGCACCTTACAGGAAAACACTAGGATGGATAAAATCCTTATCCAAAAGATCCTTAAGTTGCTCTTTGAATTCCTTCAACTTAGCCGGAGCTATTCTACAAGGAGGAATAGATCTTGGACGAGTGTCCAGAACCAAATCAATCCCAAACTCAATCTCTCTATCCAGAGGAACACCAGGAAGATCATCAAGAAAGACCTCAGAAACTTATTCACCACCGAAATTGAATGTAAAGAAGGACCTTCCGAGTTAGAATCTTTAACCCCGATAAAATAATAGAGACACACTTTAGAGATTAATCTCCGAATGATGGTTTTCCCATGTGTTTTACTTATAGTTTGCAAGGTGGTCAATTGAGGCTCATATGGGTGATTTTTTTTCATCTTTTTCTCAGTCTAAGGCAAGTTACTCCTTTCTCAATTTTAGTTCCAACTAGAGGCATGTTTTATGAATTGTTTTCATGGCATAATTGTTATATGGTTTTAGGTTTTCAAAAATATGTTGTTTGGTTATAATGGTTGGTAACGGTTTTTCCATGTGTTTTACTTATAGTTTGCAAATTATAATGATGGTTTAAACACATGGTTGCATGGGAATGGTTAATTGGTTATTGGTTTTGTCTTTGGAAACACTATGCCTTCAACATGTTTTGATAAAATGCCTATGAAAATGCTTTTACTATATTATTGGACTTTAATGGAGATTTTGCATGGTACAACTTGGTAATAAAACCCTAAATGGTATAAATGGTTTTAATAGTTTGGAATGGTTAAATAGTAAGGTCTTAGTGGTCATGGTTATGGTTAAATGAACATCCTTGTGGGGTATAAGGGAATCCCCCAAGCAAACATAATACTGAACATACTTGTGGGGTATATAGGAATCCCTTAAGCTAACTTTATAATATAATCTATGGGTACATGGGAATCCCTTCTTCTTAAAAGGTTGGCTAAGGACATTGCTTGCAAGCTATAGTCGGTATAACGATACCACTACTTATAGCCTTGGTTAATAATAAATGGAATGGTGGTTTAGTTTTTTGGTAATGGTTTTAATTGGGTAATAATGGTGGGGTGTGATAGCTAACAGTGAAGGTATGAGTCCAATAGAAGGACACTGGAAACTCATGTTTGCCAATATGAGGATTGGTCATGACGACCATATATGATACTTACAGGGTACACGGGAATCCCCTAAGTACACTTGTACATATGTATCATGGAAAACAAAAGGCACTCAGGAATCCCTACTCTTATGATATCTTCGATTTATGTGGCTACACGCATCGGAGCCCGTCTAGGAGGTTACACTGGACCCATTAGCTAATGAGTGGTTCTAGAATGGTTAAGCTCTACATATCTAGGTTAATGATTTTAAATGCATCTAAACCCTATTCTTTTTCCCATCATATAGTTAGTTTACTTGGTTTTAAAGGTTGGCATTACTTTATCCTTATCTTGAGTATTGTCTAGCGTTCACCCACTAACCCATTTTTGGGCGGCTGTTTCCCCACGTGATGCAAGAATCAACCATTCTACTCTTCCTGCTTAGCGATCAGATTTGAGATTAGCTGTTGGATTGAAATGGTGAGCTTCCATACTCTAGAAGGCTCTATTTCATATCATAGATGTATTTTTATAGTTTGGTCATTTTACAGACATTGGTTTTGGCTATGGTTAGGGGCATGTCCCAATCAGATATTATTTTACTTTTTGTTAGAGGCTTTGTGGAACTACTACGGGTTGGAATGGATGGGTCGGTATTAGTGTCAGCCTTAGTATTAACATTGATATTGGGGTTGATACCATTGGACTGAATTTATGATTGTTCCATTCTATTCTCTTATGTATGGATATACTCTTAGTTATTGTTTTGGTTTCGGTATGGTTATTGGTTGGATATTGGTTGCTGGGACTTGCTTGGGTTGGTTATGGTCATAGACCTATTCCAGAGTCTGGACTTGTAATAAGCGCTATTTTATTATATGTTCAAAATTAATTCGACTCAGGGTATGTGTTTGGAGGTTGGGTTGGGTAACGGGAGTGGTCCCCGATCCTGGTTGGACTTGGGATGCCCATTACGATAAGACCCCAGTTCGGGTTCTGTTAATCAGTACATATATTAGAATGATGATTAATCATTAATTAAAATAAAAACTTAATTAGAATTAGACTTACTGCTTTCTTTGGAGGGTTGAAAAGATCAAGAAATTTTACTTTTTTTTCACTTTTGACCGACAACCATCTTAGGATTCTTGGACATGAAACTTCTTCTTGGTAGTTCACTTGTTGTCTGAGATGCGGAATGACTTCAAATGTTCAAGCCTATAAAATTACGTCAATAAATAAAAATTATTATTTAATAAAAATAAATGAATCATAATAAAAGAAATATTTACAATGAAAGCCCACGAAAAGCCATATAAGTTGACTGTCTTTGGCATTAATAGAGTCAATAAATATTTGACGACCATTTTAAAGCTTTCATAACCCCAAGGATAGCTGTTAAATGCCTCAAGATCCTTAGAGATCTTTATTAAACCATGTGGTATGTTGTTGTTAATGTCTCTCGCCTAAAGAATATTATGTACGAATCAAACCAAGGACCATAATTGCTTGTGATTCTTTAAAAGCCTTTTATCTTTCAACTCTTCTATCAAATTTGTGTTTTTGAAGCTTAGGCCAACAAGGGACAACAAGTCATCATCATCATCACTTAACTTACCTTTGTCTTTAGGGGGGGAGGGTTGGTGTTAGAATAGGTATAGGTTTAGAAGGAGCATAATATTTTAGTCCAATAACTATGACAAACTCCTTCCAACAAAAACAAACTGGCCTGCCACAGTAATTTATCCACACCTCATCCATCTTATCTTTATTTTCATACATAAGCCTACGTTTGAGAAGACCATACATGCTCATTTGGAAATGAGCATTGTTGTCCTATGGCAAATCAAGAGATCGCCCAAAGTAGTTGTCCCTGAACTAAGCATCCAATCTTTGGTCTTGAAGTATTTTTCAAAAGGTATCAAAAGATTTTTCCATGACCGACTTTACCAGAAGATCACCAGTTAAATCTGTGGTACCATCGCACTCTATTCTCATAGGATAACTATCAATACTGAAGGTTTTGACCAACTCTTTAGTGGAAGGGCTATTAACATTTGGATTATCTCTTTTGAAACTTTCCTCTTCCTCGTGTTCATTTTCTTCTGCTTTTGATTGAGATATCGCTTGTACAACAAACTCATATAGTGGTAGATGTAGCCTAGCTACTTTACTTATTCCTTTACTTGGACTTGATTCAATTTTTTTTCTTTTTGGAGCCATATTATCTAAAAATAAGAGAAAAATAAAAATAATTATAATTGATTAATGCATCATTAAACAATAAAAATAATTTCAATACTGTTGTGATTTCTTCCAACAGATCACTTATTTGTCGAAACAAATGACTGATTTATACAACAGATCATTCATCTATTGCAATAGATGAGCAATCTGCTGGAAGAAATCAAACTGTCAATATTATTTAAATCTCTTCCAATAAATGGGTCATCTGTTTTGAAAAAAATCAAAGTCTTGGACATGTCATCTGTTGGAATAACTGTTAGGATTTCGTCAAATATATGGTTCATCTAGTGCAACAGATGGTTCATCTGTTGAAAAAAAACAAACTAGTAGCAAAATTTATTCAATAGAACAACAGTAATATTGCCATTTATCAATACACCATTTTTACCAAAACCAACAACAACACACAAACAAACAACAAATCAACCCAGCACACCAATACAACACACACACATACCCCAAGAACATCAATATTAACCAACAACAACACCAAACAACTTGTTGTACAAACATAAATAACAAAAAAGTTTGAAAACAACAACAAACACCAATAAATAAAATCAACAGTTGTTTGTTAAATTTATCACAATAAATGTCTCCGAAAAAAATTAAAATTCAACTCGTGCTATTTTTACAATAATGTTCGACAACAAGAACTAGAGTAACAACAAAAATCATATTTCACTCCGAAAAGAGAAGAGAAGAAATACCACAAATTAGGATTTTATTGAGTATCCATTTCAAATTTAAGCAACAAATATTTAAATTGTTAATTCATACTAGAAGAGAAGTTAACTCAAGTTTCTCTTTTTATTAATAACTAAAAAACCCTAATTTTTTACCTGTGAAAGTCGAAAATGGACAATGAAGAATTCGAAGCTGTTGTCGCTAGAAATGTTGTCACGTCGATTGCCGGTTAAAAATCGAAAAGGAACTCAAAACTTTTTATCGCCAGAGATTGAAGTTGCCGGGGATTGAAGGGAGAAATTTGCAGAACTGTTGGTTGGGAGAGCTATTGGTTGAGAAAGAGACGAGAGAAACAATTGATTTCGAGAGGAGAGGAGTGTGAGTTGATTTGTATAAATTTAGAAAATATTAATTAAATTTAGAATTAACTTAATCAAGTTTCTTAATTATGTTTGACCTTTTAAATTGATCAATATTATCAATCCTTCGTTTAAGACTTAAAAACACCTTTCCTCTGATTTTCTTTTCTTAATCCCTAGATTACTTTTGTTTATCGAAAATAGCCTCTTTACTTCTTTAGAGGTAATGATATGGACTGCATACACTCTACTCTCCCCAAATTTCACGTGAAAATATATTGAGTTGATTGTTATTGTTGTAATCCCTAAATTACTTTTCTTCCTACCAAATTACCCCTAACAGTTATACACTTGTCACACAAGAACCCGTCGTCGCCTCTGGTTTTAAACTGATTTTTCTCGCACGCAAAAATAAATTGAATCCCCCCGTACTCCACCCCACCCCATCCCATGCGCATCCCCTTCTCCAGTATCCCAAGAACTCAAAAACTAATCCTCGCATTGCTCTCTCCGCTTTCTTTTCCGTAACACACATATTTTAACTTCCAACACATATCTACGACGAACACATTCTGTATTTTATTTTTAGTTTTGTAAAAGGATACTAGATATTAGATTTAGGGGGAAAAAGTTCTTTTGCAAGAAAGACCAACCCATTTTGGAAATATTTATCAAACCAGAAAAAGAGAGGAAATTTTTGTTGAATTTGCAGAGATAGGTTTGTTTTGTTGTGTAGATAAGAGAGAATTTTTGGTGAATTTTTTTGGTTAGTGTTTATAGTTAAATGCATCTGAAGAAATCTGAAGTGCAGATCGGAAAAGAAAGCAGTTGCATCTCTTCCGATTTCAATCCTACAGCACCCCTTCTTTCTTCTTCTTCATCTCTTCATCAGAAACATCCTCATAGTTTCTATTCCGGTCCGCAAAATCCCATTTCTTCATCAGCTGAATATCATCCTAATCATACAGCTATTCAAATTTTCTTAGAAAATGATATTACTAATAATGACTCAATTCCCACCACCCCTGCCACCAAAACTACTCCCCATAAAAGACCTCATTTGGGAAATAATCCTTCCAAATCTATCCTAAAATCACCAACTCTATCCAATTCTCTTCGCAAATACCCTTTTTCTTCTGTAAAGGCTCAACACCCATATACCAATTTCCATCTTTACCCTTGCCTTTGCCACCTTCGTCGAATTCTTCGTCTCCATATCCGACTTATACTTCTCCTTTCTCTTCCCTTCTTCTATTTCTTAGTTTCACATCCAACTAATTCTTTCTTTTTGGATTTTCTTTCTGCTTTTGCTTTTTCCGCAGCCCTTTTATTTTCATTGAATTTAGCACTTCCCAGGCTTCCTTCAATTCGGTTATTCTTGGCTAGGTCTTTGCCAATTAAGCTTTCATCATCAAAACAAGTGTCTAGGAATACTTTGCCAGTATTCTGGTCAATAGGGTCACGGATAAAAAATGATAAAAGGGTAAATTCAGGTTGTTATGTGCAGGCTTACAGTAATGGGGATGTGTATGAGGGGGAGTTTCACAAGGGGAAATGTAGTGGAAATGGAGTTTATTACTATTATATGAGTGGGAGGTTTGAAGGGGATTGGGTTGATGGGAAGTATGATGGATATGGGGTGGAAACATGGGCAAGGGGGAGCAGATACAGAGGCCAATACAGGCAAGGTCTTAGGCATGGATTTGGGGTTTATAGGTTCTTTACTGGTGATGTATATGCTGGGGAATGGTCTAACGGACAAAGTCACGGCTGTGGAGTTCATACTTGTGAGGATGGGAGCAAGTATGTAGGTGAATTCAAGTGGGGAGTTAAGCATGGCCTTGGACACTACCACTTCAGGTAATTTATAGTCATTGATATTTTGCTTTCATTTTCGTTGTGTTAGTTTTAATATCTTTTCATCAGCAAATTAAAGTTTTCTTGTGAAATCTAATGGCGCGCTTAATATGTTTGTTCCTATGGGTCTTAGCATAGCTTATGGATGATGACATTTTAACTAGTTGTTTGCCTATCGGAAAGATGGAGCATATTTGGAATGTGCAATCAGTTTAAACACCTTAGATATGGCCTACATCATGTCAAGCAATAAATTGTTTTTTATTGCTGTTTTGTTGATCATATCTTATGTAAAATAAAGTATATGACCTTCTTGAAATGGTTATTATCATAGTTAGAGGATGGTGAGAATATTCGTTGAGCATGTTGTGTTATGTCTTGAGGGAAGGATAACTTTTATCCACTGGATATCACTGTATAAATTTTTGTTTCATCTTAATTCTTCTCTGAACTACTAATCAAATTTAAAAGGCGACCCTGTGTGCCAGGCTATAGGATAAGATACATCTTTTGTACTACATAATTGACCGGTTAGAAAGAGCTTCCGCAAGAACTGGATTACTCTTGTATATATGTAGAATGATGCGGTTTGTTAATAAAAAGCTGAAAAACAGTTGGGTGATCATATTAGTACAACGGAAAAAGAACAACCATATGTGTAACGACCTGAAAATTTGATGAAATATGTGAAATTTGTGATTTTGTGTGATTTGACTATTTTACCCCTCCCCGTTGTTGAATTATGGTATTTCTAGGGTGTGGGAGTGGTTGACATGATTTTTGATGCATTTTGGTATCATTTATGCAATATTGTGATTTTTGATGGCTTCGAGAGCCTTATTTCGGACTAATGTGGATATATTTTGAGCCGTGCGACGAATGACCGAACGGACTGCACCAGCAGCTCCAGAATATCGATTTTAGGCTAGGTAGACCTTGGGTTCGGGTCCTAATGCACCCGAGCTCATTTCGACCTATTGGTCGGAAAGTTGAAAAATTGGAAAGTTGGGTGTAGGACCCACTTTTGGTCGAAACGACCTCGTATGGAAAATCCGACTTCGCCAACAAATTCGGAATTTCGATTTTAGTGTGTTAGCATATTTGGTATGATTTTACGGCTTTTAAATCTCATTTCGACCCTCGGTTTGGAAAATTGTGATTTCGGATTTCAGGGGTCAATTTTGTGAAAACAATTTTTTCTGAAAAAGGCTTACGACAAAGTCCCCAGGGAGGTGCTTTGGAGATGCTTGGAGGTGAGTGGAGTACCGCAGGCATATATCAGACTAATTAAGGATATGTATGACGGAGCGAAAACTCAGGTGAGGACGGCAGGAGGAGACTCAGAGCATTTCACTGTCCTGACAGGATTGCATCAGGGATCTACTTTTAGTCCCTTTTTGTTTGCGTTGGTGATGGATGTGTTGACGCGGCGTATTCAAGGGGAGGTGCCGTGGTGTATGTTTTTTGCAGACGATGTAGTTCTGATAGATGAGACTCGAGGGGGTGTGACTGACAAATTAGAGGTGTGGAGGCAAACTCTTGAGTCTAAAGGGTTCAGGGTGAGCAGAAGCAAGACAGAGTATGTGGAATGCAAGTTTAATGACGTGAGGCGGGAGAATGAGGTAGTAGTGAAGCTGGAAGCACGGAGGTATGTAAGAGGGATAAGTTTAAGTATCTTGGGTCCGTGATCCAGAGTAACGGTGAGATTGACGAGGATGTCTCGCACCGTATTGGGGCGGGATGGCTGAAGTGGAAACTCGCGTCGGGGGTGCTGTGTGATAAGAAGGTGCCGCCCAAGCTTAAAGGCAAATTCTACAAGGTGGTAGTCCGTTCGGCCTTGCTGTATGGAGCGGAGTGTTGGCCAGTTAAGAACTCCCACATCCAAAAAATGAAAGTAGCAGAAATACGGATGTTGCGCTGGATGTGTGGACTGATTAGAGGGGATAGAGTTCGGAATGAAACTATCCGGGAGAACGTTGGTGTGACTTCAGTGGAGGGCAAGATGCGGGAAGCACGATTGAGATGGTTCGGACACGTGAAGAGGAGGGGGCATGGATGCCCCGGTCCGTAGGTGTGAGAGGCTAGCGTTGGATGGTTTTAGGGGGGTAGGGGTAGGCCGAAGAAGTACTGGGGTGAGGTGATTAGGCGGGACATGGAACAGTTACAGCTCACCGAGGACATGACCCTAGATAGGAAGGTCTGGAAGACGCGAATTACGGCAGAGGATTAGGGCCAGTTTGGGTCGCTAGTGTAGGGATTACTTGGTGGGGGTTTTATTCCTGTTATGATTCCGTGTTCCGTGTTCCATGTTTTATTACGAATCTGTGTGCTTTCCCCTGCTTTCCTCTGTTTTATATTACTTATGGGTGCCGTATTTATGTTATGTAATCTGCTTCTGTGCTTTACTATGGGTTGGTGTGGTATCTCGTGCCTTGAGTCGGGGGTCTTTCGGAAACAGCCTTTCTACTTTATCAGAGGTAGAGGTATGGACTGCGTACATCTTACCCCCAGACCCCACTAGGTGGGAATACACTAGGTTTGTTGTTGTAATTTTTTCTGAAACATCTGGTAGCGCCATCGCGTTCACAATGTCGAATTTAGTGTGGTTGCATAGGTCGTTTGCATAAATCGGACTCCGAACAAATCCCGGGCACTCTGTCGAAGTTCATTTCGACTTAGAAAAAAAGACAGCACCAATTATTGCAAAAAAATCTGCATTTTGCACCCTTTTTGGCCTATTTTGCTTATTTTTCATCTTGCCTCTTGAGAGTTAAACCCTAAATATTTTGGGAGCTTAAAAGTGAAGTTTGTGGGAGCTTGGGAAGCTAGATTAACACCTATTTCTTGATTATATTACGGATTTAAGGTAAAATTCACCCTTTTCTTAGTAATTTCTTCATTAATTTCTCAAAATCCAAAAAAAATGTTAGGGCATGATTTTAAACCCAAATTTCACTCATTTTCACTTGAATAATACTTTTATCTTATAATTACTAGTTTTTCATCAATTTAACCTTTAAAACAATTCTGATTCTGGATTTTAACCCGGATTTCAAATATTTTACCCGATAAAGCTCAAAAATGATTTTTCTTCGATTTGAACCTCGTTTTTGACTCGATTTAACTTGGGTTTTCAGCTGTAGGTTCCTAAAAATATGAGGAACATGTTTTTGAAGTAAAGTTTCGATTTTGCCCTTTTTTTTCGAAAACCCATTTTGGAGGTCCATTTTGACTCCGAATCAAAAGTAGTCAATATGGGTGTCGTTGGTTTTGTTTTTACGCGTAGATTTCATATTTGATGTTTCTAGTGAAGTTCGAGATTGTTCATAAAAGGTAAGGTTGCGGGTTCAAGTGTAGCGGATCGGTTTCGGCTTTCGAGGTAGGTTATAACTTAACTCTTTAGACTGGGCTGGGTAGTAAATGATGGTATAAAATGTTTGTTAAGGGTGGGAACTAATCATGAAAAATGGCTATCTACGTGTTGTGCCCGTGTGGGGGCCTATATGTGATGTAATTGCCAAAATTGAAATATTATATGATATGTTTGACCGTGTAGGGTCCTATGTGATATTGATAGCCTTGAATACATGTGAACAGTTGTATTGTATTGTTTAATGTGGTACCATTGGTGTATTATGATTATATTCATACTTTATTGGCATAGAAGACATGTGGAAATTCATGGATGAAATGAAAATAACGAGTGGATATTGGCTCATGTGGTTGTGGAAATGTATCATTGTGGTTGGTTGTGGAAATACTTATTGTGATGGGTTGTGAGCATTACTTCATTCATATCATACTCATTCATGAAACATTGGTACCACCGTGGCAACATCTGAGAAACATTGGCAACACCTTTTTAAAAATGTTGTAACACCTTATAAAACCCTTTCCGAGGGATATGCCGGAAAAAAGATATGAGATATATGGATTGTATATGGGTTGTATATGGGTTGACGAACCTCCCATTAGTCCTACATCGGGATGCTTTAGCTTCGTAGGTGTATACAGGGATTGTGCGACGATCCCAGAGGTTGTGCGACAACCTCGTGCATCATCATCATCGTCATTATCATATACATTGCACTTACTTTATTGTGTTTATGTTGTGTTGTATTGCCTTATTGACTTGTCATCTATATATTTGTCTAACCTTACTTTACTTGTATTTGATGATCTTGTATCTCCATGTTCTCTCTTGTTCTATTTATATGTGACATAATGTATAGTTGTGTTATATATCCTTGTGTGTTTTTGTAATATATGTGAGATATATTAGAATTGTTAGTGCAAGCGGTATGGGCTACTATTGTGGGACATTTTCTGATTGCAGGTAACGTGCCCTTAGTGTATATTTTGTATGCTTTATTTACTACTTTGCTTGGTCGGCCTATGATACCTACTGAGTACAAGTGGATCGTACTCATGCCTACTGCGCCCTTTCGGTGCAGGTCCTAACTCGAGTGCGCCTCAGCTTGATTCGGGCGATTATTGGAGCCTCCAAGGTAGCAGTTGGACATTTATGTGTCCGAAGTTCACCTCTATCTTTCTATACTAGTTATGTCTTTATTAGTATCCGGAGACAATTATTATTTCGTTGTGGTTATTTTTCCGATGTATTTGACTTTTGGATTGTAGTAGTTGTTCTTACACTATTGACACCTGGTTTTGGACATGATTGGTATTTTGGACAAGTTCTTTCCGCATTGTTTTGATTATTTATATGGTTCGGCTTCATTCTAGAAGCCTTACCTTGGGGTATTTTTGTCTTTTTCTCTATTCGTATCAGTTTGGGTGATAGGCTTACTTGTCAAGGTACGCCGCGACAAGTGCCATTATGACCCTCATTTTTGGGTCGTAACAAACTGGTATCAGAGCAGCCAGGTTTCATTGGTCTCAATGGTGTAAGAACGGGATGTCTAATAGAGTCTCGCGGACGGTACGTAGACGTCCGTATCTATCTTCGAGAGGCTATAGGATTTCTTTAGGAAACTTCCCTCATTTTATTCCTTATCGTGCTAATTCTTTCATACCCTGTATTCTGTGTTGTGTTTCACTCTTTCTACGTGAATGGAGTTGCTTATACCTCTTATCCGTTGAGAGATGCAGCGAGAGATTATTGGATATCATTTGTTGGTTGTAGGCTTGTAAATGCTCCTGAGTTGTCATGGGATTAGTTTGTTGATGCCTTTCTGGAGTGATTTGTGCCTTTTAGTTTGAGAGATCGTATGTGGGACGAGTTTGATCATATGGAGCAGGGCTCCATGACAATTTTTGAGTATAAGGCATGCTTCCACGCCCTGTCCAGATATGAGTTTGAGAAGATTCAAAAGTTTGTGAAAGGTTTGGTTGTCTCCCTTCAGTTGGCTACATCTCAGATGGTTGTGTTTGATGGTTCTTTTAAGAGTATTGTGGATTATGTTAAGGTGACAGAGGGTATTATTAGTGCATCTCAGGGAGGCACCAAAAGGGTGCGTCGTTTTGGTGAGTTTAAAAGTCAAACCTCTCGAGGCAGAGATTTTAGAGGTTCTCGAGGATACTATGGTAGGCTAGTGTAGGCGGCATTATAGAGTTCGGGTGGTGGACCTTCTAGTTCAGCAGTATGGGGTGGCTGTTCGGGTCTATTTGTATCTTCTCCTATTGAGATATGTATGTGATAAGGTTGGTCATATGGCCAAGGACTGTGCTTGCCATGTGTTTAGAGTTATTCCTATTTTAGCTGTAAGAGGTAGGTGTTTTACTAAAGGTGCAAGAGGTAGAGATGGTAGAGCACGTGTTGGTGGTTGTGGGGCTACTTAGCCAGTTGGTAGTCACAAATAGTGTTATGCTATTTCAGTCAAATCTGAGATGGAGGTTTCAGATGTTGTGATTATAAGTATCTTCCTCGTTTGTTTTAGACCTGCATCTGTATTATTTGATCCTGAATCGACTTTCTCCTATGTGTCTGCGTATTTTGCTTGGGGTTTTGATTCTGGTAGTGAGCCTTCTGCCATGCCTATTTGTGTATCTACCCCGGTAGGTGATTCTTTAGTGGTGGATCAGGCGTACTGATCTTGTGTTGTGACTTTTGTCGGGCGTGAGACTTTGGTAGACTTGCTCGTGTTAGATATGGTCGATTTTAGTGTTATTTTGGGTATGGATTGGTTGACTCCTTATCATGTTGTCTTAGATTATTTTGCTAAAACTGTGACTTTAGCTTTAGCGGGTGTGCCAAGAATGGCTTGGGAGGGTACACTATTCGGGTCCTAAAAGGGTTATATCTTATGTTTAGGCTCGTAAATTGGTTGAAAAGGGATGTTTATCTTAGTTGGCTTGTATTCGTGACACGTGTTGTTTCGCCTCCTTCCTTGGATAGTGTTTGTGTTGTTCGTGAGTTTATGGATGTGTTCCTTACAGACTTGCCTGGTATGTCTCCAGATTGAGATAATGTTTTCGCCATTGATGTTGAGCCGGGCACTAAGCCTATTTCTATTTCCTCCTTATAGGATGACCCTAACAGAGTTGAAGAAATTGAAGGATCAGTTATAGGAGTTGTTAGATAAGGGATTTATTTGACCTAGTGTTTTACCTTGAGGTGCATCTGTCTTGTCTGTAAAGAATGGGTCTATTGGGATGTGTATTGACTATCGACAGTTGAATAAGGTGATGGTTAAGAATAGGTATCCTCTTACTCGCAGTGATGATTTGTTTGATCAGCTTCAGGGTGCTGCGGTGTTTTCGAAGGTTGATTTGCGGTTCGATTATCACCAGTTGAGGATTAGGGCTTTGGATATTCCGAAAATAGCTTTTCAGAATCGATATGGTCATTATGATTTTTTGGTCATGTCTTTTGGGTTGATCAATTCCCCTTCCGTGTTTGTAGAGTTGATGAATTGGGTGTTTCGACTGTATCTCGACTCCTTGGTGATCGTATTTATAGATGATATCTTGGTTTATTCCAAGAGTGAGGCTGAGAAGGAGGAGCATTTGTGGATTGTGTTTTAGAGATTGAGGGATGAGAAGTATGCTAAGTTCTCTAATGCGAGTTTTGGTTGTAGTCTGTTTTTTCTTCGATTATGTGGTGACTAAGAAAGGTATTATGGTTGATCCAACTAAGGTTGCAACGGTTCGTGATTGGACTAGACCTACTTCGCCCACCGAGATTCTGAGTTTTATTAGCTTGGTCGGGTATTATTAGTGTTTGTTGAGGATTTCTCTTCCTTTGCAGCTCCATTGACCAAGTTGACCTAAAAGAAGATTCATTTTCATTGGTCTGATTTTTGTGCCAAGTTGACCTAAAAGAAGATTCATTTTCACTGGTCTAATGTTTGTGAGGCGGGCTTTCAAAAACTCAAGGATTTATTGACTTCAGCTCCTATTTTGGCTTTGCCCAAGAAGAGCATTGGCGTTATTGTCTTTTGTGGTGCTTCAGGTGTTGGGTTAGGTGCTATGTTGATGCAGGAGTGCAAGGTAATTGTGTATGCGTCTCGTCAAGATTAAAGCCTTATGAGAGGATTTATCTTATCCATGATTTAGAGTTGTGCACAGTTGTGTTTGCCTTGAATTTTTGGGGGCACTACTTGTATGGATTCCATTGTGAGATCTTCTCAGATCATTGTAGCCTTCGGTACTTCTTTATCAGCGAGATCTTCTTAGGAGGCAGTGTCGTTGGCTTGAGTTGCTTAAGGATTATGACTTGACTATTCTCTTCCATCAGGGCAAGGCTAATGTAGTGGCAGATGACTTGAGCCGAAAGTCGACTAGCATGGGTAGCTTGGTACATCTTTTGATTCAGGAGAGGCCATTGGCCTTAGAGGTTCAGTCTTTGGCTAATCAGATGGTTAGGCTTGATACTTCGACACCAGGGCGTGTTTTGGCATTTATGGAGGCTAGATCATCTTTGATAGAGTAGACTCGAGCTCATCAGTTTGACGACGTTAGATTGAGGTTGATTTGAGATAAGATATAGAGTAGGGAGGCTAAGGAAGACTCACTTGATTCGGATGAAGTTTTGAGGATTCGGGGATGAGTTGTGCCGAGAGTGGTGATCGGATTAGGTTGATCTTGGGGGAGCCCATTGTTTCAGATATTTTATCTATCCAGGTGTAACTAAGATGTATCGTGATTTGTGGCAGCACTACTGGTGGGGTGGTATGAGGCGAGATATAGCGGATTTTATGGCTCGTTGCCTATGTTGTCAGCAGGTGAAGGCCGAGCATTTGGGACCTGGTGGTTTGCTCCAGAGGTTACCCGTTCTTGAGTGAAAGTGGGAATGCATCACTATGGACTTTGTGACTGGTTTACCTCGTACATTTCATGGTTCTGATAGTGCTTGGGTCATCATGGATCGATTGATCAAGTCAGCTCATTTTATTATGATTCGGGTCTCATTCAGTGCTGAGAGGTTAGCCCCTATTGTCATTCGTGAGATTGTACGTCTTCATGGTGCGCCGGTGTCCATTACTTTAGATCAAGGTTTTATGTTCACATTTCACTGTTAGAAGACTTTTCAGGATGAGTTGGGTACTCGGGTTGATTTTAGCACAGTGTTTCACCCCGGACTGATTGCTAGTCAGAGCGGACTATCCAGGTTTTGGAGTATGCTCTGCACGTGCGTGATGGATTTTGGTGGCTAGTGGGAGCAGCATTTCGCTCTAGCAGAATTCGTATGTAGTAACAGTTACCATTCCAGTATTGAAATAGCTCCTTTTGAGGCGTTGTGTGGTAGGTGTTGTCGCTCTCCTATAAGCTGGTTCGATGTTTCAGAGGTGAGACTTCGAGGTGCGTACTTTCTTTGTGAGTCTTTGGATAGAGTTTGAGTCTTTCAGGATAGACTTAGAGCGGCTCAGAGTTTGCAAAAGTGCTATGTTGATCATAGACTTCGTGCCTTGAGATTTGGTATTGGTGATCGTATTTTCCTTCGAGTTTCACCTATGAAGGGTGTGATGAGGCTTGGGAAGAGGGGTAAGCTTAGCCCCAGGTATATTGATCCATTTGAGATTCTTCGAACTATTGGTGATGTGGCTTATGTGTTGGCTTTGCCCTTTGTTCTATCAGTTGTTCATCCAGTTTTCATTTTTTTTATGCTTCATTGCTATATTCTTGATGAGTCTCATGCCATTCGTTGGGAGTTAATTCAGTTAGATGAGCAGTTGTCCTTTGTTGAGGAGCTAGTTTTCATTTTGGCTAGGGATGTTAGGCAGTTGCGCTCTAAAGTGCCTTGTGGTTCAGGTCCAGTGATAATTTTGACCTGTAGATGTGGCTACTTGGGAGATTGAGTCTGATATGCGTAGTTCCTATCCCCAACTTTTCATTGATTCAGGTATTTCCTTGCCTTAGTTCGAGGACGAACTAGATTTTTAGTGGTGGATGATGTAACGACCTGAAAATTTGATGAAATATGTGAAATTTGTGATTTTGTATGATTTGACTATTTTACCCCTTCCCGTTGTTGAATTATGATATTTCTGGGGTGTGGGAGTGGTTGACATGATTTTTGATGCATTTTGGTATCATTTATGTAATATTGTGGTTTTTGATGGCTTTGAGAGTCTTATTTCAAACTAATGTGGATATATTTTGATCCGTGCGACAGATGACCGACGGATTGCGCCAGCAGCTCCGGAATATCGATTTTAGGCTAGGTAGACCTTGGGTTCGGGTCCTGGTGCACTCGAGCTCATTTCGACCTATTGATCGGAAAATTGAAAAGTTGGGAGTGGGACCCACTTTTGGTCAAAATGACCTCGTATGGAAAATTCGACTTCGCCAACAGATCTGGAATGTTGATTTTAGTGTGTTAGCATATTTGGTATGATTTTACGGCTTTTAAATCTCATTTCGATCCTCGGTTTGGAAAATTGTGATTTTGGGTTTCGGGGGTCAATTTTGTGAAAACAATTTTTTTGAAAAATCTGGTAGCGCCATCGCGTCCGGAACGTCGAATTTAGTGTGGTTGCATAGTTCGTTTGTATAAATCGGACTCCAAACGAATCCTGGGCACCCCGTCGAAGTCTATTTCGACTTGGAAAAAAAGACAGCACCAGTTATTGCAGAAAAATCTGAAATATATAGCAGAAAAATCTGCAATATATAGCAGATTTTTCACCCTTTTTGGCCCATTTTGCTCATTTTTATCTTGGCTCTTGAGAGTTAAACCCTAAATATTTTGGGAGCTTAAAAGTGAAGTTTGTGGGAGCTTGAGAAACTAGATTAATACCTATTTCTTGATTATATGACGGATTTAAGGTAAAATTCACCCTTTTCTTAGTAATTTCTTCATTAATTTCTCAAAAACCCAAAAAAATCTTAGGATGTGATTTTAAATCCAAATTTCACTCATTTTCACTTATATAATACTTTTATCTTATAAGTACTAGTTTTTCATCAATTTAATCTTTAAAACAATTTTGATTCTGGATTTTAACCCGGATTTCAAATATTTTACTCGGTAAAACTCCAAAAATGGTTTTTCTTCGATTTGAACCTCGTTTTTGAGTCGATTTAACTTGGGTTTTCAGTTGTAGGTTCCTAAAATTATGAGGAACATGTTTTTGAAGTAAAGTTTCAATTTTGCCCTTCTTTAACCCCGAATCAAAAGTAGTCAATATGGGTGTCGTTTGTTCTGTTTTGACGCGTAGATTTCATATTTGATGTTTCTAGTGAAGTTCGAGATTGTTCGTAAAAGGTAAGGTTGCGGGTTCAAGTGTAGCGGACCGGTTTCGACTTTTGAGGTAGGTTATGACTTAACTCTTCAGACTGGACTGGGTAGTAAATGATGGTATAAAATGCATGTTAAGGGTGAGAACTAATCATGAAAAATGGCTATCTACGTGTTGTGCCCGTGTGGGGGCCTATATGTGATGTAATTGCCGAAATTGAAATGTTATGTGATATGTTTGACCGTGTGGGGTCCTATGTGATATTGATAGCCTTGAATACATGTGAACAATTGTATTGTATTGTTTAATGTGGTACAATTAGTGTATTGTGATTATATTCATACTTTATTGGCGACATATAAGACATGTGGAAATTCATGGATGAAATGAAAATAACGAGTGGATATTGGCTCATGTTGTTGTGGAAATGTATCATTGTGGTTGGTTGTGGAAATACTTATTGTAATGGGTTGTGAGCATTACATCTTCATATCATACTCATTATGAAACATTGGTACCACCATGACAACATTTGAGAAACACTGGTAACACCTTTTCTAAAATGTTGTAACATCTTATAAAACCCTTTCCGAGGGATATGCTGGAAAGGAGATATGAGATATATGGATTGTATATGGGTTGACGAACCCCTCATGGGTCCTACGTCGGGATGCTTTAGCTCCGTAGGTGTATACGGGGATTGTGCGACGTTCCCAGAGGTTGTACGACAACCTTGTGCATCATCATCATCATCATCATCATTATCATATACATTGCACTTACTTTATTGTGTTTATGTTGTGTTGTATTGCCTTATTGAGTTGTCATCTATGTATTTGTCTAACCTTACTTTACTTGTATTTGGTGATCTTGTATCTACATGTTCTCTCTTGTTCTATTTATATGTGACATAATGTATACTTGTGTTCTATATCTTTGTGTGTTTTTGTAATATATGTGAGATATATTAGAACTGTTAGTGCAAGCGGTGTGGGCTACCATTGTGGGACATTTTCTGATTGCAGGCGACGTGCCCTTAGTGTATATTTTGTATGCTTTATTTTCTACTTTGCTTGGTTGACCTATGATACCTACTGAGTACAAGTGGACCGTACTCATGCCTACTGCGCCCTTTCGGTGCAGGTCCTAGCTCGAATGCGCCTCAACTTACTTGATTTGGGCGATTATTGGAGCTTCCAAGGTAGCGGTTGGACATTCATGCGTCCGAAGTTCACCTCTATCTTTCTATACTAGTTATGTCTTTATTAGTATTCGGAGACAATTATTATTCCTTTGTGGTTATTTTTCTGATGTATTTGACTCTTGGATTGTATTAGTAGTTCTTACACTATTGACACTTGGTTTTGGGCATGATTGGTATTTTGGACAAGTTCTTTCCGCATTGTTATGATTATTTATATGGTTCGGCTTCATTCTAGAAGCCTTACCTTTGGGTATTTCTGTCTTTTTCTCTATTCGTATCAGTTTGGGTGATAGGCTTACTTGTCAAGGTACGCCGCGACAAGTGCCATCATGACCCTCGTTTTTGGGTCGTGACAATATGTGTTTACTTCTGAGTCTACAAAACAACAACAACAACAATAACATGCCCAGTGTATTCCCGCAAAGTGGGGTCTGGGAGGGTAAAGTGTACGCAGTTCATACCACTACCTCAAATAAAGTAGAGAGACTGATTTCGATAGACCCCGACACAAGATAGATAACAGTATAACAAACAAAAAACATAAAAATAAACAACAAAATGGAATAACACACTATTAGATAATAAAAGAAACAAGACACCAACAGAGTAATACTATAAACTATCTATTCAAGATCACAAACATCATCAGACCCCTAAGAACAAGAAACTTAGACACAGATACAAACAAAGCGCTCCTCCCTACCATTACAAACACACTCCTACATACTAACCCTCTACCCTAATTCGCGTCTTCCACACCTTCCTATCAAGGGTCGTGTTCTCCGTAAGCTGTAACCGCTCTATGTCGTGCCTAATCACCTCTCTCAAATATTTCTTTGGCCTACCTCTACCTCGCCTAAAATCATCCATAGCCAGAGCCTCTTACACCTCCGTATGGAGTATCCGTGCACATCCTCATCACATGCTCGAACTATCGCAACCTCACTTCCCTCATCTGGTCTTTCACCGAGGCCACTCCCGCCTTCTCTCGAATAACCTCATTTCTGGCCCTATCTCTCCTATTAAATCCATACATCATCTTAACATCTTCATCTCTGCGGCCTTTAACTTTTGGATGGGGGAGTTCTTAACTGGCCAACACTTTGCTCCATACAACAGAGCCGGTCGGACAACCACTCTGTAGAACTTACCTTTAAGCTTAGAAGACACCTTTCTTTATTATAGAAGACTCTCGAAGTGAGCCTTCACTTCAACCACCCTGCACTAATACGGCACGTGATATCCTCGTCAGTCTCTCTATTCCCCTGAATCATAGACCCAAGATACTTGAAACTATCCTTCTTCGAAATGGCCTGAGAATCTAGCTTCACTGCCACGTCAGCCTCATGCGTCGAATCGCTAAACTTACATTTCTAGTACTCCGTCTTAGTCCTGCTCAACTTAAACCCTTTAGACTCTAGAATCTGTCGTCAAACCTCCAACTTATCATTAACTCCTCCCCAGGTCTTGTCAATTAGTACTAAGGCAAATAAAAATGGGCTGAGAGACGATCTCTGGTGCAATCCTGTCAAAACAGGAAAGTGCTCTGAATCTCCTCCGACCTCCCTTGCACGAGTCTTCGCTCCGTCGTACATGTCTTGAATCGACCTAGTGTATGCCATAGCCTTAGCTCTGGCCTCCAAGCACCTCCACAGAATCTCCGAATCTCCCTGGAGACTTTATTGTACGCCTTCTCGAGATCAACGAACACCTTGTGAGTTGACAAAAAGGACAGTTATTTTCTCATTTTTCTTGCAATGGACCTAATTAGTCAATAACTTATCGTATGATCTTTCGGGTCTTAGTTCTTAGTACAATGGATTCCATAGGTTTTTCCCGTGCTCTTCTGAAAGAAGCATCTGGAAATGACTTGTCATGGGCTTATGCGATGAAGAATGATTTGCTCGGGAAAAAAATTCTTGTTAGCTTTGCTTTCTCCTTAGCCTCAGCCTCTCGTCAAGGGAATCAGCTGTGGGGATCTTCCTTCGAAACCTGTTTCGGCTTAAAGCAGGGCAGCAGACAGGGGAGAAAGAGCAAAAAGCAAGATCGTACTCTGTCAGTTCTGCTAACAGGAAAGGGATTCAAGCGTTTATAAGGCTTCTAGGCCCCACACTCGAGATAGGACTTCTCCGACCTCCATGGTTACCGGGGGAAGACAAGTCAACTAAAGAAGACACTGCTTTGACATCACAAAGAAAGGGGGGAACTTGACTGCCCCGATAGAAAGAGTTTAAAGAAGCAAGAGAAAGAAAGACAGTAATAGCCTAAAAGGGTGTCCACAGTCTCAAACTCAAATGGTTTCACCACTATGCTGGAAATGAACCCTCCGGAAGGAGAGCAACAAGTTGAGTCCGGTCCCTTTACTTCCTGTCCAGCTTTCCCATTTCCAGGGTACTTGTTATTCGACTACAAGCAATATGTACCGCTCTCCTCATTTTCTTATAGCTCATCTCTGTCGAGTCAATTTTGTCATACAGACAGTCCTCTTTTGGAGCAGGAGTATTCTCTTTCAACTTCTTAACTTTTTGATGGATTGCTGATTAGTAAATGACATTAGAATCAGATGTAGTGAATTCAGGGAAGCATTATCCCCACTAGCTATAGTGTCTTAAGTTATGTGAATTGTGGAGCAACTTTGTTTCTGTTGTAGTGCATTTCTTGCCGTTCCGCTTCTTTCTATGTGTGATCTTCTTGCATAATTTTGACGTTAATTGGAAGAAATGGCTAACAATGTATACACTCATGTTCAACGCGATACATATTTTGGAAAATTTTCTTTGATGATTTCCGTCGGTGAAAAGGTAAATTTTGGTGGTTAAATAAGTTTAGCGACTGAGGTTAACTGATTGTAAAGTGACTGTAACACTTCATTGGCACTAGTGTCTTGACAATGGAATCCAGTTCCCTTAGTTGTGGGATTTCAGGAGCCAATCCTCTAATCAAGTGAAGACTGAAGTATTAGTGGCATTCCAAATAGAACATATTTTCCAATGTTTCAGAATAGTTTATCTGCAGACTCTGCTTGAAATTTGCTAAAATGGCAGAAATAGGTCCTGGATCATGGGTTGATTGTCTGTCTAAATAGTTTCAATGATTTTGCTCTCTATGCAAACTGTCTGGTTATGTTAAGAGTGTAATTTGGAGACTGATGGGGAGAAGATATGCATAGATATACTGACCACATTCCGTTGAGATTTATGCAATCTCCTTAACAACCAATAAGATTGCTGATATTGATGGTTTTGTATGATTGGTTAATAATTAGGTCTTACAAACTTTAGAGAAACTAATTGCTGATGGATCATCCCAGAGTATTGCACGTATGGTTGTAGAAGGTATACAATCAACTAATTCAAGACAGTAAAAACATGAAGGCACATTGCTATACTTCATATAATTTAAGCAGCTTTCTAATCACTCATGGAACCTGAAAACTGAAAAGCATCGATAAAAGAAATAAATTTGTGTCATTTTTGAAGTTAATACCAGAGAAACATCCATATCTCTTTTTTTTACTATTATTTACATTCTGAGAGTCTAAGAGATCCATGTACTAGGTAGCTTATAAGAGATCCATGTACTAGGTAGCTTATTTGGATCAAGTAGAAAGGATGAAGTGGTCAGCTGATTGTGTGCTTTAAAAAAATTTCATGGACTGAGTGTAAGCCAATATCTGAGTTGGTGCAGGGTGCTCTAGAAATAGCATTTCGTTGGTGAAAGATATTGGTTCTAACAGTGATGACACTTAGGCCCGTGACTCAGATATATTATCACCAAAAAGTTGATAACAAGAATATCCGAGACTTGAGCATAGTTTCTACCTGACACGTCCTTCATTTTGCAGTACAAAGTATGATCTATTAACTAGTGCAGTGATGAAATGACAATTAGGGCGAGCTACATGTTTTATTTGTCTTTCCTGCCATTGACTTGGTTTTTACTTTTCAATATAGGAATGGAGATAATTATGGTGGGGAGTATTTTGCTGATAAGATGCATGGTTTCGGAGTATATTGTTTTGCAAATGGGCATCGGTACGAAGGAGCCTGGCACGAGGGAAGGAGACAAGGGCTTGGGATGTATACTTTTAGAAATGGGGAAACCCAGTCTGGTCATTGGCAAAATGGTGTCCTTGACATTCCAAGCACACAAACTATCTCCTACCCTGTATCTCCTGTTGCTGTTTACCACTCCAAAGTGCTAAATGCTGTACAGGTGAGTTATTTCATCTTTTAAAACTAGTTATTACATCTGAAGTTATTGGATTATCTTTTAAAAACTAGTTATTACATCTGAAGTTATTGATTTATCTTTTAAAAATTAGTTATTACATCTGAAGTTATTGGTTTATCTTTTAAAAACTAGTTATTACATCTGAAGTTATTAGTTTGTTGTATTTTCCAACTTCATAGCCGTTCATGCTGGTATGCATTTGGAGTGGTTAGATATAGAAGAGGGATATTTATTTTACTGGCCACTCGGTTAGATCTTCTTCTCCAGCCCATGGTGCACAGTGTTGTAAGCTCGATCCCCCAAGTAGAGTTCAGTTGGCTTATAAAGGATTATATACTAATATAATTATAGCCTGTTTGGCCAAAGCTTTTGGAGGGAAAAAAGTGCTTATCTTAAAAAAGGTAGTGTTTGGCTAAGTTTTAGGGAGAAATTAAATGCTCTTGGAGTTTGGGAGAAGTTGTTCTTCACAAGCTAAAAAAAAATAGTTCTTCCCCAAAGCACTTTTTTCAAACACTTTGAAGCTTCGCCAAAAAGGCTATTAGTCCCTAAAATTTTTTCCTGCAGAATACAAACTTCTCAATGGCAAGTAGTTTGTGATGAAACTACTTATTCTGGTCAGTTTAATTAGAGAAAAATGCAGGTTTAATTTGTCTAACCACTGATTGCTTTTCCTTATTTCAATCAGGAAGCACGTCGAGCAGCAGAAAGGGCCTATGATGTGGCTAAGGTTGATGAGAGAGTGAACAGGGCAGTTGCAGCGGCTAATAACGTAGCCAATGCAGCTAGAGTAGCTGCGGTGAAAGCTGTGCAAAAGCAGATGCATCATCGCAGGAACAGTGATGACCTTCCAATGTTCAACTGATGGATGTGTGTTTCCATTTAAGCCATAAAGCGTTCATCCTTTTCAGACAATTGCAAGGAGATTAGTTCTTAAAATACTCTCCTTTCAATCACCTGTGTCAATGATGACTCATGTGATATATCTTTTATGCCCCATGTGGAAGCTTCGTTGTATTGCATACTGGATTTTTGCCTTGTCTAAGTGGAAGTATCTTCAATCTGCTGCATTACAGTTGTTTATAGTTCAACCCCTGACTGAGAAAGTGGATGGCATTACCTGCTGGCTTACCTTTTTCATTCATATGTTATGTAAATTCAGTTAAGTAGTAGAATCTGAAGTGTTGGTATCCAGAGAGAACCTCAACCCTACTAGCCTTCTCATGTGTAACCTCAACCCTACCAGTCTTCTCATGTGTACTAGTGACTGTTGAGTATCAGTGGAAGTCATAAAAAGGATATCGAAAGCCACGGCTTTGTTTTGTCTCTGGCTGAAGTTATGGCTTTGTTTTGTCGCTGGCTTAAGTCATGGTGTTGTATAAACATACTTATAGTTGGACGGCTGTTCTTTGGGTGTGGGTTGAGGATTTAAACATAAATAGTACTTTTTGTTTTCTAACATACGATGTAATAATTGCTATCAACTTTTGATATGTATTTAGAGGTTCCAGTATTTTGCCCGAAGTATTAGTACTATTAAGAACTATTTGCGTATCATAACAAGATTTAGATAAAACGCCATGTGTGTAGATGGGATAAGCGTAAATGGGAGTTTTTCAGCAACAGGACAGGACCCCACCTAACTATGCCAGAAAGGAACAAGATGTAAGCATGTCTAGGAATAGTGTCCGGGTGCAACAAGATAAAATACTCAAAACATGAGCACATTTAAAAAAAACATATAGGTTCTCGCGCGAATAATATTAAAGAATTAATTCTAATCATTTCATATTAGAATGTCTTGTATGAGCATGTTAAATCACATTATTTAAAAGTTCGACTATCATATTATTTGTCAATGACTACCTTTGCCCCATCCCTACCCCCATCTCCACCCCGACCCCACCTCATCCCACCCCTATCCACCCTCAATTTTCTTTAAAAAGAAAATCTACTCCCCCTCCCCCAATTCCCTCACCTCTAATCAAATCTATACAAAAAAATAATTACGTAATTGTAAAATAAATTTTATGCTTCATAATCCTTCCTCCACCCCCATCACCTCTAATCAAATTTATATTAGTAAAAACAATCATGTAAAAAAAGCTTGTACGTTTTGTGTTTTTCTTTATTATATATTTTAGTGCTATAATTTATAGATTTCAAATTGTCCAAGCAATTTAAATTTTTATTCTATTATCTCCCTATCTCTTCAGTACTACTACTATTGCTTCTACCACTACTATTAATTATTATTTTTATCTTTTTTCTAATGTAGAAATAAATTATATTTAAATATATTATATAACATTTAAAGTTTAAAGGAGATAAGTTTGAAATAGTAAATGTCTATTAAAATTCTTTAATTTTGGTTTCTATTTTTCAGCTAATGAGAATATATTTTTAAAGAATAATGTAATTAAAATTCAAATGCTTAATCTCTCAATTCAAAATTTTCATTACAATATCTTAAACTTTTATCCAAAACTTACTGTTGGAAACGTAAGCAATGATATGTGGAACTTCAATTAAGTTTGACAATGTCGAATGCTTTTCAAAAGAAAAAAAAAGAAACATTATAGAAAAATAGATAATGAAGTTCGTATACCTTGTTATCCTGCTTTTTATTTTTATTGTTATTTTTTTTTTTGGCCAAACAACTGCGAAACTGGTTCATTGCAATTTGCACCAACAAAATCTAATACATTTTGGCCAAAACCTGAAATTTACCTTCTGTATCACAAAAAATCATCAAGAGTCATTACACATTGGTTCAGATCATCTTTATTGTCAAGGAATAAAATTGAAATATATTTCTAAATATAGTAAAATTTGTTCAAAGAGGTGCACCATCTTTGAGGAATAAAGAAGAGGCCCATCAATTTCTTCCTTGCTGTTCTCCCTGATAGATTATTCGAACACCATAAAGTAGACATCAAGAAAATGTTGTATGGGTCGATTGTGTTGTTTCGGGTACACAATATGTATTATGTCAAAACAACTTCAACATTCAAGATTAAATCAAGAATACTTATGAAGTTTTTCAACACCTTCAACACAAGTTCATTATGAACTATCAAAGAAGTGTGTTATTTTATTTTAAAGAAAAAAGATGAAGCAGAATAAGCCAAATCCTCCGAATTCACGGAGTGTCCTTAAGGAAATAATTCCCTTAAGTACCCGAGGTTGTGAAATTTTCCTCCCAGGATAAAATGGTTTCACAACCAGAATATAGTGGTACCTCAAACTTTCTGGTTTTCTTCGAACTCACTCAACGGGAGATGATCACACGGAGTTTTTAGAAGCAAGAAAAATATTTTTTCTATGCAGAAATTTTCATACTAAACCTGTGGAAAAAATGCAAGTTTATATAGCCATGAAGTGCCTCTTCGGAAAGGAGGCAATGGTTCATCGAAAAGGTGTATCATTTCAAAATAGTCATGTTTGTCCATTCTGAAACAACATGTCTTTTCTGAACAGTCACAACTGACCGGACAATCACCCATTTTTTGTAACAGTGTGTCTTTTTCTTGAAGGGTTGTGTCCCTCCATTTTCCATTCATACCAATTGAACCCAACAATTTCCCATATGAATGGGGAATGACTATTCTTTGTAAAAATTTACGGACAAGTATGTGATAATCAAGCAAAGACTGATTGTATCTGGATAAGTGGGTTTTCCTTTGAACTTTCCATAATGAACATGCATCGGATGCACTCGGTCAATCGGTAGATTTGATATCTCTGAACCATCGAACTTTATGTACACCTAGACAATACATGTCACACAACCAACCTTTTATCGTTTATGGTTCTCACGATTTTATTCATTTCAGCCATGAACACGTTCCGATTTTATGAGAGCTTTAAGAATAAGCCTTTACTAACATTCTCTTTGAAGTGACTTCTACTTCGCCCTTACATAGGTGATTTCTAAACGTTCAATCCTATAGATTAAACTATTTGGTCAAATCTGCCAAATTTAAAAGATCATTAAAAGACTTCACACCATAAGTCTTATCCTTGTTTACTAAATATTGTCTATATCATGAGAATAGGTTGGGTATATTGACAATCTTGAACCTGTCAGACACAACTTTGTTTGTTCTCCTTGAACCTAGCTCTTAGGATCTCCAGTCTGCTAGGTAGATTTACCGCCATGCTGGCTTGTCCTAGGCTATAAACCCATTTCCTTGGATGTTCTCTCAACTCCCCCTCTAGATAGGTCTTTTGTAATTGGATCCAACATATTATCCTTTGACTTTACATAGTCAACAGTGATAATCCCACTAGAGAGAAATTCTCTAATGGTATTATGTCTCCGTCTTATGTGATGAGACTTACCTTTGTACATCATGCTCTCTGCCCTATCTATTGCCGCTTGACTATTAAGTGTATACATACTGGTGCTAATAGTTTGGACTAATAAAGAATATCTTTTAAGAAGTTTCTGGAGTCATTTTGTTTCTTTACCGGCTTTATCTAATGCGATAAATTCTGATTCCATTGTAGGGCGAGCAATACATGTCTGTTTGGATGATTTTTAAGAGACTGCTTCTCCACCTATAGTAAATACGTATCCACTCATGAATTTTACTTCATTCGATCCGGTGATCAAATTTGTATCACTATATTCTTCAAGTACCACTAGATATTTAGTATAATGCAAAGCATAGTCTTGAGTGTATCTAAGATACCCCAAAACTCTTTTCATTGCCATCTAATAAGTTTTATTGGGATTACTCGTGCACCGACTCAACTTACTAATAGCACATGCTATGTCTGGCTGTGTACAATTTATGATATACATTAAACATCCCAACACTCTTACGTAATCCAACTGTAAGTCACTTTCACCCTTATTCTTTTAAAGTGCAAAGCTCACGTCCAATGGATTCTTGATAATACCAAATTCCAAATACTTAAATTTGTCAAGTACCTTTTTGATGTAAAGAGACTGTGACAATGCCAACCCTTGTGGAGTTCTATGGATTCTTATTCCTAAGATCACATCCGCAACTTCAAGGTCTTTTATATCAAACTTTCTCTCAAGCATTCGTTTTGTAGAATTTATGTCAGAAATGTCTCTACTGATGATGAACATATCATCTACATGCAAACAAACAATGACCTTGTGATTTTGAGTGTCTTTAATGTAAACACATTTATCAAATTCATTTATCTTGAATTCATTTGCCAACATGGTTTGGTCAAACTTTGCATGTCACTGTTTAGATGCTTGTTTTAGTCCGTAGAGTGACTTAACCAGTTTGCACACCTTCTTTTCTTTACCCGGAACCATAAAATCCTTGGGTTGTTCTATGTAAATTTCTTCCTTCAATTCTTCATTTAGGAATGTTGTTTCACATCCATTTGATGGATTTCAAGACTATATACCACCACCAAGGCAATTAACATCTAAATTGATGTTATCCTTGTTTCTGTCGAGTATGTATCAAAGTAATCGAGGCCTTTTTTCTATTTTAAGCCTTTTGCTATAAGGATTGCCTTGTATTTGTTAATAGTACCATCCACTTTCATTTTTCTTTTGAAAATCTATTTTGAACCTAAAGTTTTATTTTTGGGAGAAAGATCAACCAACTTCCACGTATGATTGCTCAATCTCACTATTGATTGCCTCTTTCTAAAAGAATGAGTCTGATGACGACATCACTTTTTTAAATGTTTGAGACTCATTTTCTAAGAGAAATATTATAAAATTTGATCCAAACAAAGTTAAAGTTCTTTGACGTGTACTACGTCTTGGATTCTCATCATTATATATACATCCTCGCTTGATTTATCTTGAGGTCGTTAAGACCTCCCACTAGACTGTTCATGTCTAGTTTTATACGGATAAATGTGCTTAAAGAATTCAACATTATCTAATTCAATTACTGTATTTTTATTGATAGTCGGATGTTCAAATTTATGAACCAAAAACCGACATACTTTACTAATATAACATATCCTATGAACATGCAGTCCACCATCTTAGGTCTTATCTTTACCCTCTTAGGTATAGGAACTTGGGCCTTCGCTAGACATCTTTACACTTTGAAATATTTTAAGTTGGATTTCTTTCCTTTCCATTTTTTATATGGAATTGATTATGTCTTACTATGGGGTACTCTATTGAGTATTTGGTTAGCTGTAAGGATAGCTTTCCCCCACAAGTTTTGTGGTAAACCGAAACTTATAAGTAAGACATTCATCATTTCCTTTAAGGTTCAGTTTTTTATTTTCACAATTCCACTATACTGAGGTGAATACAGGATCGTAGTTTGATGGACAATTCCATTCTCTACACATATTCTGCAAAGAGAGATTCATATTCTCCACCTCTATCACTTCTTATCGTTTTGATCTTTTTCCCTAACTAATTTTTCACTTCTGTTTTATATTGCCTAAACACATCTATTTCTTCTTCCTTACTGTTTAGAAAATATACATAACAATATCTAGTGCAATCGTCATTAAAAGTTATAAAATACTTTTTTCCACCACGAGATGGTGTTGACTTCATATCACAAATGTCAGTGTATATTAAGTCTAAGGGATTGAAATTTCTTTCAACGAACTTATACAGATGCTTAGCATACTTTGATTCTACACACGTTTGATATTTTGATTTATTGCACTCAAAGTTTGGAAAAACTTCTAAGTTAATCAGTTTTCGCAAAGTTTTATAATTGACATGTCCTAATCGTTCATGCTACAAATCATTAGACTCAAGCAAGTATGAAAAACTGAACTTTTATTGATTTCAACATTCATTACATTCATTTTGAATATGCCCTTAGTGAGGTAGCCTTTTCCTATGTAGACTTCTCCTTTACTAAGTATAATTTTTCCAGAAATAAATACATATTTGAATCCATTTTTATCAAGAAGTGATACAGAAATCAAGTTCTTCCGTAACTTCGGTACATACAGGACATTGCTCAAAGTCAACACTTTGCTTGAAGTCATTTTCAAGCATATCTTTTCTGTTCCTTCAATTTTTGCAGTTGCGGAGTTTGCCATATAAATCTTCTCTTCGCCTTGATCCAGAACAAATGCAGCAAACACCTTCTTGTTTGAACAAACGTGGTGGGTGGCACTAAAATCCATCCACCATTCTCGAGAATTTCTCACCAAGTTGCATTCAGACAGCATGGCACACAGATCGTTCATTTCTTTCTTGAATTCAACCATATTTGCCTGGTCCTTCTTTTTGCCTTTCTTTGGGGCGCGACAATCTATTGACTTGTGGCCAATCTTGCCATAATTAAAGTATTTTCCCTTAAATTTTTTCTTAGGTTGATTGCTTTCTTGTCCAGCTTTCTTCTGCTTTTTTGAGTTTTTGTGGTCGTCTTCTACAATGTTTGCTCCATTTATTGCAGAATTTACTTTTGACCTCCTTTTCGCAGCTTTGTTGTCTTCTTTAATGCGCAGTCTTACTATGAGATCTTCTACTGTCATCTCCTTTCATTTATGTTTCAAGTAGTTCTTGAAGTCCTTCCACATAGGTGGTAACTTTTCTATTATTGCTGCGACTTTAAGAACCTCATTCACAACCAAACCTACAATAAAGTTTATGTAAACATTAAGAATATTTTTAACATGTTTAACTAAGGTATTTACCAAACTCATACCTTCCACAAGGAGGTCGTGGATGATACTTGCAGTTCTTGTACTTGAGATACAATCGACTTGCTGCCAATCATTTTATACTCTAGGAATCTTACAACAAAGAACTTCTTGGTTCCCGCATCTTCAGTCTTATATTTATTTTCTAGCGTATTCCACAATTCTTTAGATGTCTTCATTATGCTGTAGACATTGTATAAGTCATCTTGGAGGCCACTTAGGATGTAATTCCTATATAGGACATCAAAATATTTCCACGCCTCTATAACAATGAATCACTCTTGGTCCAAAGTTCCTTCGGGCATTTCAGGAGCATCTTCTGATATAAATCTTTGAAGACATAAGGTTGTCAGATAGAAGAACATCTTTTTTTGCCACCTCTTGAAATCAATTCCAAAATTTTTTCGGGCTTTTTTGCTAGTGCCATAGCGGGTGGCGCATTTGTGTGACTGGTTGTAGCAACACTTGTTGCTGCCACACTTGTCACACCTTCAATATGACCTTTTGTAGTCATTTTTCCTATCACAAAAAGATAGTCAACTTTTCGTATAAAATTATACTAATTAAAAGTTCGTAGCAACTTATAAATACCACTTGTTTCTAGTTTAACGATGAAGTTTTTATATCTTTCTATCATTAACCGAGTGACCTTTAACTTGTGATGATGGTTTTATTTCTTCAAATTACTTATTAAGTTCAAACGGAGTAGAAATCTTAAAGCTTTAATCTCCAAAAGTCAAATAATACATATTATGAAATTATTTTCTTAAGATTGTTATTTCGGGTACACAATCTGTATTATGTCAAAACAACTTCAACACAAGTTCAAGATTAAACCAAGAACACTTATGAAGTTTTTCAACACCTTCAACGCAAGTTCATTATGAACTTTCCAAGAAGTGTGTTATTTTATTTTAAAGAAAAAAGATGAAGCAGAATAAGCCAAGTCCTCCAAATTTACGGAGTATACTTAAGGACATAATTCCCCTCAAGTACCCGAGGTTGTAGAATTTTTCTCCCAGAATAAAATGACTTCACAACCAGAATGTAGTGGTACCTCAAACTTTCGGGGTTTTCTTCAAACTCATTCAACGGTAGATAATCACACGAGTTTTTAGAAGAAAGATAAATGTTTTTTCTATGCAGAAATTTTTATACTAAACCTGTGGAAAAAATACAGGTTTATATAGCCATGAAGTGTCTCTTCGGAATGGAGGCATGTCATAACCCGATTCCTCAAGTCATGATGGCACCTACTATAACCCACCAGTAGGCAAGCCAACCCATAGTATGCCACAGCTAGTAACAAACTACTCAATAATATAAGGAAAAAAATACAGAATATATGGATTAAAGATCAATACATAGAAGAATCCCAAAACCCGGTGGTATCAGTACAAGAGCTTCTAATATTATAAAAGTACAAAAGTGATATATCAAGAATTATACAATGACACAACTTATCTCCGAATTCAACTTAGAGACTAGTTTAATACGTAAGAGAGAGATAAGTAATACTTCGAATGTCAGGAGCTCACTTTAAGTCTCTGAACTAGGGTTGCTTCGCACGATGCACACATCAACGAAGATAACCCGTACTATGATCTGTAGGCTGCATAAGTGTAGTATGAGTACGAAATGAATGGTACTCAGTAGGCAACTGCCAACTGAGATCCAAAGATAAAGCAGAAATACACAACATATAAATAGAACGAAAACTACATCCAAGAGTTCATAAATCATATAATAAGTCAATGAGAAAAATAAGGGAATACTATCATATTTATATGAAGGTGTATAACATAATAAGACTAAGGAAGTATCAGGGTGAACTATCTTATTTATTCCATCTACATTCAACATACGTCTATGCTATACCATATATCCCATGTCAATATACGAATATAGAGAGAAAGAAAGATATATAATAATTTACAAGGCGAAGTAAAGACTATATAAAATGAACAACAAAGGAAGGGAAATACAGTAGTACCATAGCTTCATATAGATAGATATATATAGGTATAAGTACATATAAACACAAGGTCATCTCAGTGCATAACCTATATCATTATATTCTCATTTTGAGACCTCATTATAATGCTATCATGGTTTAAATACTATCATACTCGGGGACTCTAATCCACATGGCTAGACATGAAATACTTATACATAATAATGCAATCATAAGATAGGAGAGGCCAAAGACATACCTCAAATCCCGATACTGTATCAATGACTAATCTGTCATAGCTAGCCATAATAATGATCATAACAATAATAATAATATATCAATAACAATGTTAATAATCGGCAACTCCGGACAACCAAATACCTAGATGAGCTATGCGCACCCCCACCGCCCCAGGCTTAAAAGGTTCAATCAATATACAAGACATATCCTTCACCTATATCTATGCAACCGTCCTATACCGGCTGATAAATATAAGTGCATACTGGTGATGGTGATGTACATGTAGGAATGAATGCAAAGTATATCGTCAATATCATGACTCATAATAACTGTCCTCATTAGGACCATTATCATCGTAATCAATTTCCAGCCTTGCCAAGAATCAATATCATCTCAATAGTATCCTGCGAACTAGAACCGGGTATCAATATCTTTCGACTTTTTTGGGTATCAATATCATCTTAATAGTATTCTCCCAACTCAAATCGGGTGTCAATATCATCATAATATCCTCTGGCCTTGCTGAGTATCAATATCATCTCAATAGTATTCTCTGACTCAAATCGGGTATCAATATCATCATAATATCCTCCGACCTTATTGGGTATCAATATGTCATCACAATATCCTCCGGCCTTGCCGGGTATCAATATATCATCATAACTATCAACACATAAATATAGGCATATAATAAGTGCACAGACGCAAGCCAATATGCTCATAACCATAAAGATATTTGTCTTGTTAATACATCCCTACTACTCATTATGAGCTAACAAACGCTTATAATTATTAAATCGCTAATTCGCTATTCATCACAGGACAATAATCACCATTTATCCACTATTTATTATTATCAACTAATTATCATATATTCGATAATCATCATTAGCTAACAAATTACAACTTACCATCTAACCATCTTTTATTAGGTAACATCAATCATTAACTAGCTATCGTTTACCATCTAAGCCTCATTATTAGCTTGTCAACATTATTAACTTGGTAGTATCTTTATCTTGGCATGTTATTAACTAAGAGTCACTATCACTAACTTTCTTTATCATCTAGCAATAGTAAGCCACGTTATCCTTACTTAACAACTAATCGGCATCACAACTTTGCTATGATAGCAACTAATTATTATCATAGATAAACCCATTTCATTGCCATGTATGGACTCTAATCATTAGCTACCATATTTCAACTAAGAAAGGTTCACTAACTAGTACATTAGATTTCTAGCCATCAAGTACTATAGCCACCTAAAATACATCTAGATACCACTTAGCTTAACCCTTAATTAGGAAGAACAGTCATAAGATCATATTTCAGCTATAATTATATCATTTATAATGGTAAATAATCATGAACGTACCAAACCTATGCATACCATCACTAGTATTCAATTAGCGGAATAATAAGCATTATACCACATCTTCCTCTATCCCACACCATAGAGATGTGATACAAACGTATACATATTCATAAATTGTAATCACATTATTCATAATGATAAATACTTCTTGGATATTTAATAAATACCATAACACGGCCCTTGGCCCATTAATTTATCTAGAATAATCACAATATCATAATCACTGCCTTAGGCCCATATACATTTCCATAACTCATATCAATAATCATATGTATAAGCCATAGCATACCTCTAATCATCTCACATATAGGAGTTACCTCACATACAGGAGGCATAATATCAATAAATATGTTATCATCTCTCACATAAGAGAAATCTCATATATAGGAGGTGTAATATAGATAGACATGTATTGTCTATAGGATATCATATATCCATAGGTCATACATCAAGATAATGAGGGATTAAGTGGATGAAATGACCGTAATTGTGGACACACGGGTGGCTGCGATCCCGTATGAGGACCGCAATTGCAGTAACTGAGAGAAGTTTTGATTCCCTGCTTTCAATATCACTTCTCTAGGCCAATTTACATATCTAAGAGGAAATAACGTCTTTATAGGACACATAATATAGCTAAGAAGAATATCATCTCTAAATGCCCAATATCACTTTCACAAGGAGTATCATAACTATAACTCAAAAACCATAATCCAGGAACGTCAATACAAGCTACCAAGTTACAAAGTAACCTTAATCTAATGTTTACTAGCCTAATCTATGTCTAAAATCCGCAACTAAGTCCACAAGACTTAACACAAGCTTAGGCCTAAGTGGGCTAAACAATCCAACTTTTAATCTACAATTTCCATAATTAGGCATACTATGTCCCAAACTAGGCTAAGGTATCTAGTTCATATTCTAGATGTCAAGCAATACATATTCAAACCTAAGATAGTAACTTCAACTAGAAACAAGGATACTCATGTCAACTCTACCAAAATTATGATTCTAAAACTACCACACTAGCCCAATAAGGCTAAATATACAAATCATGCTTCAAATGCTAAAACCATAGTCCAAGCATAGCATTATATCACATCTATGCTACAAATTTATCAAAACTAGGGAAAAGGAAGTACGATTCTACAAGTGTATTAACTAATTCAACCTACAATTCAAAACCCCCATCTAATCCCCAAAATTACATGTATATTCAATACTAAGTCATTCTACAAAAAAAATATCTTAATATTCACATTCACACACAATATATATCATACATCATCCATGAAAAAGAGTAGACAGAAGCCTCCCTCAAAGCTAAACTGAAAAATCCTAAATCATGCACCATATGCTCATTTCACTTTACAATCCTCAAAATGCCCTCACACTAACAAAATTATAACCTACTCATCAATACGAGTATAATGATACCCATATTGCACTATTGTGCTTCGAGTTAAAAAATGACACCAAAACCCCAAATAGGTCCCACATACAGAAAATGAGTTTCCGAGACCAACACAATGTTCACACATGAATAAAGAATCATAACCCTTAAAGAATGGGTGAAAACTAAGCATGCTTAGGGCTAAAATCAAGCCCTAAGCTAAATTGGGGTTTTGGGTCCAAACTATGAAATTCAAGCATGAATTCAAGGAATTCTTACCTTAATTTTAAAGATAATCATGATACAAGATGATATTTAAGCTCCCAAGTCAGCCCCCATGACCAATTTTGAGTTAATACGCTTATTTTAGGGCTTCTAAGTCTAAATGGTGAAGGAGAAATGCCCCAAATGTGTCTTGGGGACTTTATATAGCCTCTACCAGTTCTTAGATGTCACTATCGTGGTCACACAGGCTGCGATCGCGCTCTCGCGGTCGCACAATCTTGGCCTCGATCGTGGTTGCACCCGATGACAACAAACTTATTTTTGAGTTTTTGACCCTCTAAACTTATTCGGAATCCAAATAACAAGATCCAATAGTGAATTTTGAGTGTAAATAACATTTTAAATCCATTAGAATTATAAATACTTTCATTGGAGATCGTTTAGGATAAAAAGTGGGGCCCACACCTAAAATTTTATCATTTTTTATAAATTCTGCTCAATTGCCCAAAATAAGTTCGGGAGACTTGGGACCTGAACCAAGGGTCTCCCTAGAGTAAAATTGACATTTTGGATGTGATGGCAAAGTCAGATTTATAATCCAAGGCTGTTTCGACCAAATATAGGTCCCACACCCATTCTTTCCAATTTTTAACTTTCTGACCAATAGGTCGAAATGAGCTCAAGTGTATTGGGACCCAAAGTAAAGGTCTACCTAAACTAAAATCGATATTTTGGATCTACTGGCACAGTTAAAATTTACATCCAAGATTGTTTTGCTGAAATTTTCACTTGGTGGCCATTTGGAACCGGTGAAAGCTTCTAAACAGGGAATTGACTCTAAAAACCAAACAAACTGCCTAATAACCGAACCGTCGGTCCCAACAAGTCATAAATGACTTAAGGCAGCTATGGAGAAGCTCAAACGGTGAAGATAAGCATAGATATGAAAAATGACCTAAAGGTTCATTACAAGGCAATGATTCATTGGAAAGCTGTATCATTTCAGAATAGTCATGTCTGTCCATTCCAAAACAACATGTCTTTTCTGAACAGGAAAAAGAAATCAAACAATCACCCCTTTTCCAAAATAGTATGTCTTTTTCTCAAAGGGTTGTGTCCCTTTATTTTCTATTTACACCAATTGAACCCAATAAATTATTCCCTAGAAACACCCCCACTAGGTTAGTAACCTGCCAGTACTTTGTAACACATTGGTCAATTCAACTATTTTCACTCATGTTCAACTCCGAGTCCTTGTACTAAATTTGAGTCCTTGTACTTTCTCTCGACGTATTTCTTGAAGCATGTATGCATAAGCTTGTTAAACACTTTCACTCTATACTCTATCTCTTTCTTTGCCGTAGAGTATATTTTTTCCCTATCCATCTCTGTAGGAGAAGCAGCCATTAGAACCTTTTGTAAATCTTGGAATTAGTTGTGTATAATGTGGAGAAAAAGTATAAAGCCGAGACGGTGAATGGAAGAAAGAGAGGCACAAAGAAGAGAAGACGAGTGTATACCTTGTTATTATAAGGTCGATTTTAGCAGACATTTTCTTCATAGACGTTGGAAGCTCTGAAAACATCCTTGAACTTTTATTTGGATAGTACAAAAAAAGAATTGGTCTATTCTACTTTTCCTGATACTAAATTTGAAATACATTGATATGTATTTATTCCAATGTTGTAGTTTTTGAATTACAGAGAGATAATGATAAAGAGTTGGGATAACATTATTTTAAATTCAAATTCAAATTAAGTAATAATAAGTACAAAGAATTGAGATAAAATTGAAACTTTAAAATTATAGAGGTAGTTATAATCGGTATAAATTTAAAATTGTTATCTGGTTGAAATATCTTTTAAGTTGCTCAAAGTTAGGATTAATTGGGTTAAAAAGAGGATTGTAACTTACAAGATAAAATTTCATAACCCTAAAATTGTTGATTTAGCAGATATATTAAAGTTCAAATCTCCATTTAAAAAAAAAGATGACTAATTTTTAGAGTTTATTTAGGAATCTTAAAATATAGTTCTTATGTTTAAGTTAATGAAAATCTTTTTTTCTTTCTTCTAGCATTATTATTTTCAAATTGAAATATTTAATATCTTTTAATTCAAAATTTTTATTATATATCTGTGATAACGTTTTTAAATTTCAAGTTGAAAAGACTGTCCAGAAAATAAGTAGTACTACCATTTAGCTGGTATTCTTTATTATTTTTCTCTAATAATAAATGATTGAAATTTTTCATAAAATCCCAAGCTAATTATCAAACTCAATTATTTGTATATATTCTCATGATTATGATTAACCTTTTTTAAAAATATATGTGTATATTATTGACACGACTCGAACCAGGGCCTAGTCGTGTTGGGTATCTCAAGTCCAACTAGGACCAGATACCACCGCCAATACCCAACCATTACTCGCCCTGCATCCCCATATTGAGTGAACTCCGAAATATAATTAGATATGATAGTGTTAAATTAAAAACATGATAGTAATCTTAAAACCAAAGTCAAAAATGACAACCAATTAACCACCCATTTCCCATCCCAATACCAATACCAATGCTAACACTAATACCGACACCACCTACGCTCATAATAATCTGACAAAGCCTCTAACCAGAATTAAAGAACATCCAGTCGGTACATGCCCTCGATCATTGGCAAAACCAAAAACAAATAAGTAAAAATGATATAAAGAAGTCAATAACATGAAATGGGGTCTTCTGGAGTATGGAAGCTCACCACTTCAATCTAACTCAAAGATGTCCCTGGATTCAAGTTACAGAGCAGGAGAAATGGTAGTATGGTCAGTTCCTGCATTGTATAGGGACACAATGTCCGAAGACGGTTAGCGGGGTGAACGCTAGGATGTACTTAGGGATAAAGTTAAAATAATGTCATCATTAAAAACCAAATCAAATAACTATATACAATCACATGTATTCATATATATCATACCGAAAAGGGAAAAAGGTTTAGCATGCATTTAAATCCTTAACCTAGATTAAGTAGCTTAATCATCATAGAATCCACCCACGGGCTATATGGGTTCAGCTACCCCTACTGAAAGTGCCCTGGTGCATGTTAGCCGCACGAAACAGGAAAAATAACCTGGGATGACTAGTACATCCCTTAAAATATAAGTGTGAGATCATGCATATGGTCACCTTGACCAATCCTCTCATCGACAAACATGAGTTTCTAGTGTCCGTCCATCGAACTCACACCTTCATGACTAGCTATCACAACTCGCCCTTATTGCCTAATTAAACCTTTTACACATAACCAAACATCAATTGTTAAGGCTTTATAAAGTGGTATCTTCATAAATGTCATTAGCCAACCCTTAAGGAAATCCCATGTAATCCGCAAACTCCTTTATTAAAATCAGTTTGGGGGTTCTTATGTACCCTACAAGGTTTTTAATTCAATTAAATTTATGGCCACCAAGGCCCTTTTAAAGTCAGGCATCACCTATTAATATTTCTAAGCCAAGCCTTAGTTCAAAAGAAAATTCAAACTTGTGACAATATCATTCTCATTGACAATTTTACAAACAGGTTGAGGGCATGCCATTATCAAATCCAAAATCATCAGATTTAGGGTTCAATCATGACCCCTTAATTAAATCACCATTCTCATGCGTCCACATGTATAAAACCATAACTAAAACAAGGAAAAACATAATTAACCCATGAGAAACAATATTCATTTATGAACAACCAAAAAACCCCAACCTTTATTTCAAAACCATAACAATACCATGAAAACCATACATTAAAATGTATGACTTGAGAAAAATAACAATGAGGAAAGAGTAACATGTCTGAATTACAAAGATTCACGGAGAGAAATTGATCCTTAAGCCCTTAGATAACCACTTTAGAGAAACCATAGCCAATTTTGCTTGAGAGGATTTTAAGAGAGTAAAGAGGATATTTAATCTTGTAAAGTGTGGAATGAATGACCAAAAAGTATTATAGGGATGTGGGGTCTTAAGGGTTTTAAGTGAGAAATATCTAAAGTGCCCCTAATTAAAAACTGTAAAAAGATTGCAAGTGGTTACGAGTTGACCCCATGACTTATAACCACTATATGGGACTCATACCCTTAAGTCACCATCAAGATAGTGAGTTAGACACCCATACGCTGTCCACCATATGGCTCTATAATCCTTATTTGTGACCTAACCATACGACTCGTATGGTTTAGTTGTATACAAGACAGAACTGAAGGGATTAGATAGTGGACAACGTATGACTCAACCCTACCACTTGTAACCTATCCTCGCGTCTTTTAGTGAGCAACTTGACTCAGAGCTAAGTCAATTCACTAAGTTACCAATTTGGTTAAGGGTCATCCTAATTAACCGTCACCACCCCTAATGACTCCTACCACCAAGTCATAACCATAATAGAACCCCAACCACCATTCACTAGACACCTAACGACTAGGGTCACTTGACCCGTACCCATACCATATGACTCATATGGTTAAGTTATCAATAGGAGAGTGAGCACAATGCTCAGGAAATTTCCATGGGCCAAAACCCCTTTTAATTCTCCCCCACTTAGATATTCATCCTCAAACGATGGGACAAAGTAGTGACTAACACAATTAAACTCCCAACATCTCTACTCTTATCTTTAAGACAAAAAATAGATTACCAAGGAATTCACAATATACTTTATATGAAGACAGAAAATAAGGATGTTATGATTAACACATATCTTAAGCACGATTTTTTGTAATGGGAAATAGGAATGGATACTTGGACTTCATATCCTCTTCATCTTTCTATGTATCCTCTTTCACCTTGTGGTTCCTCCATAGAACCTTTATCAAAGCTATGTCCTTGGTCCGCAATCGATGAACCTACCGATCTAAGATTTCAATAGGGACCTCATCATAAGATAGGGAATCCAAAATACCAATATCCTTGATTAACATAATTTACGATGAATCACCCACACACCTCCTTAACATATAAACATAGAACACCAGGTGAATGGAGCTCCAACTAGAAGGCAAATACAACTCATGCGCAACTTTGCCATCCCTTCTTAAAACCAAATATGGACCAAAATATCGGGGACTAAGCTTCCCCTTCTTTCCAAAATGCATCACTTCTTTCATAGGAGATACTTTCAAGAACACCTTATCCCTAACCTCAAACTCTAACTTCCTATGCCTCACATCTGCATAGAACTTCTGGTGACTTTGGGAAACTTTAAGCCTATCTCGAATCACCTTCACCTTTTCCATGGACTGGTGAACCAAATTTGAAACAAAGTTCTCCACCTCACTGTAATGCCCCGTAAAAGGCGTGCAAAGATTAGTCTTTAATATTAAGCTCTTAGACTTAATGACTTAAAATTTTCTAAGTGTAAATGAGACTTAGTCATTTTAGCTGGCAATCTCCGGGATACAACTTCTCAACCTTCCCGACATTTGTTTTTAGATTTTCAAGTTACGTTACGATTGGGAAAGCTCATAGTGCATCTCCGATAAGTTTCAGAATTTTTCGGAATGCATAAGGCTGCGTTTAGATTTCAAAACAGTAGCAAAACACATAGCCTATTGCCCAGTTTTCAGCATTTTAGGGTCAACTTCAAACAATCATAACTCCCTGTATATAATGAACTGTGTGAGATATAATATATCAAACTAAAGATCTTTGAGTTATCTTTCAAATGAAATTAGTTTCATCTAATTTTATTATATTAGTGAAAAGTTATAGTCGGTTTACTCCATACTATCAAACTGTCAACTGAGGGACAGATTTGACCTTAATTATTCCTTAGGGGTATTTTGGTCATCCTTCACCCCTATATATACCACCAACACGGGATTTAATCCCTCAAACACCAAAATACACCTTCATTGATTAAAATTGCTCAAGAACACTCCTTAGAGTTTCAAAATAAAAACCCAAATAGTTTAAGATTCGACCGTAGGTTTTTGAAGACAATTATATATTCGGAATCACAAATCCGCGAGCTTCAAGAAACATCTAGTATTTTCAGAAATAGAGGTACGTGGGGTTATCCTAAAATCTCATGGGTGTAGTTTTTATGAACATGCATGCTTTTAAATGGGGGTTTTCAATCAAATGCTAATAACTTGCTTCAATATGATTTCTAAGTCATTTTTCTTTATGTCATGGGAATTGTTTGCCTATATACTTCAATTGTTGAAACCATGCATATGTGATTTGAGATTTTCCATGAAAGTTTGATAAATATGAATAATAAATTGCTTTCAAATTCCTATGATAATGTCTTGATACCCTATATCATACTGTGACCAACAAAAGAGAGCATGAATTTGAAATAATTATTGTTCACCACTTGTAAATGATGAAGCACCTTAGTTTTTACATGATTATGCATATGTGGATGTGATATTGATGACTTGCAAGTCGGGTATGATGATACCCTACAGAATATGATACATCATTGAATTAAATAAAGTTTGAATGCATTGATTTTACATGAGATAGGTGGATGCCCAAAGAAGGCATTTGAGAGTAAGGGCTCATCACTGAAAACGTGTTTGCCGACACAAAAATTTTGTACCAGGCTAAGTGATCTTGTGTACTTGACTTTATGCCATTCCCAAATTGGGACTATAGGTAGGAGCCCGGGCTAAGTGATCTTGGACACTACCATTGGGTCGAGACACCATGCTTTATGGTCTTATGTGTCTCTCCCTCACTTATACTCTAATCTCGATGGCAACCGAGGTTTGATAGTTGGTGTAAATTATGTAGGGTATTCCACTTAGCTCAGTTGTATTTCATTATTGTTGAGAAACTATTGCATTATGACCGTGTGTTTTCAAATGATTTGATATGAAATTGCTTTATAATGGCTCTCAACTATATTTTGTAAAAATATTATGTTTTGTTTTGATATCTCTACGTGCTAGTACTTTTGTGCTGACCCCCTCCCCTCTCCAACCTCTCAGGTTCAGAGGTCCAGTCTAGGGGTCAAGAGAATCAGTAGATGATTCAGACAGAGTTGCAGTGACAAGTGGTGAGCCTTCTATATTTCGGAAGGTCTTATGTCCTGTAGTCTTTTTATCTTATATTTAGTTTTGGGGTCTACTGGAGGCCTTGTCCCAATTTATATACAGTTACTTGACTCAGTCATTTGTTAGAGATTTTCACAGACAGTTATTTAAAGGTTGATTGATATTGGGGGAACTTTATTTCCCCGTTATTATTTATTTTTATATTTATGACCATGTTTCTGAATAATTGTGTTTCTTCCATATTACTTTGATCATATGAATTAGGTGCATGATTACTAGTTTCGTTGTTATTCATTTCATTTCTTGTTCAAAACACAAAAATCTAAGTCGTTCACACTCTCTACTGCCAGTATGTGCCGTTATCCTTGGGTTCTCTCGGTGCTGAATTCTACTCCCAACTGAATAGACACTGAATTGATTATACTGAGATAAACTGGATTGAGTTCACTGAATTCTGTGGACTGGCAGAATATTACTGAATTTTGTTAACTGAGTTCATGAGATTACTGAGTTTTCCTGAGTCATGTAACTAATTGAATTCTATTGATTTTTTAAAAGAACTAAGAAAACTACTGATCATGGCGTGACTGAGGTTATCATGACATTGATACTGGCTTTAGGAACATAGCTAAATTGTCGGGTACAAGTACCCCAGGACTCGATAGCATCAAACTGACAAGACATGACACTTCTTGAACATATGACCATAGTCAACAATTCATAGCACAAACGTTGGGGATTTTCATGAAATCTATGTATGTCATAAGCTTACACATGAATAGGAATACATATAAACATATCATAATTTTGTAAGTCTAATCTCATGAGCATTTCACTAAACCATTACAACGCATAACAATAACATGGAGGTCATTGTGAACATAAGGGTAAAGCATGGATTCATCAATTTGGTCACAATTGAGCCATAAAGTATAATTCTTATTCTTTTAGGCATTTTAGCAAACACCTTGCATGCTTAACTTGAGGCTTAGGAATGAACATTTAAATAATATATCATGGCAATATTTTTCATTTCAAATACAAGAATTCCAACCACATGCTAACATAATTTCTTTATATGTATTAAAGATTTCAACTTGGTAATCATACAATATAAACATGGATATGATTCAATTCATAACATGGAATTCAAAATTTATATTTTTGAAAATGGTTTCTTGATCATCACGGGTGAAAGGAACCCATGAACCAACACTTTACATACCTTTGATGGAAGTTTCTTGAAGATTAGCGGTGGAATCTCCTGGATTAGAACTTTCAATTAAAAACCCTAGACTAGTTCTTGAGGGTATTTCAGAGAATCAACAATATTTTGGTGAAAACCTAGTTGAATCTCGTGTTATAGGGTTATATAGAGGTGGAAAATTGACCCTTCTGCCCATCAATACGTGGACATTTAATGACTAAAAATTGGGCATCAACGCCATTAGCGACACGACACATTGTTGATACCCGACGCGTCATGCCATGATGCGCTAAGCATCAGTAGTGTTGACTCTGAAAACCTACAACAATGTTAACCAACATGGTAGGCGATGCGGCGTGCCAATATCACGTTTGTTCACTATTTTGGGACACCAAACGTGGTCTAAACGAGCTCTAAAAAATCCAAAACTTGTTTGGGAACAACTATTGACCTCTCTGATCATGAATCAATAAAATATGGACCATTAAGGGACACTAAGGTCACAAAATGAGATTTCCCACTTTCGAAGGCCAAAAATAAACTAAGTCTGGGAACTTAGCTAGAATTTTCTAAGTCTGAGACCCCTTGACAAGCCTAAAAGAATGAATTAAGCTTAGAAATTTTGCAGAGTCTTACAATATCTCCCCTTGGAAAAATACATCCTCGAATAAAACTGACTGAGATGTGACAAATGATAAGCTGAAGTATATACTAATAATGAACAACTGAAACATGAGTTCATGACTGATATTACTTATTTACTGAGATTTATAATGAGCATGCATATCTAATGCATGATTTCATAACTGAGCTAATACATAGGTGCATGACTGGGAGTACAGATTCACTTGTTCATGCATATCTGATACACAAATACATGACTGACATGATGCATGAACACATGACTGCATATGCAATGGTAGTTTATACTAAGTTTATAATGGGAATCTGAGTAAGAAACTAAATACCAAGCTGTAACTGAAATTTGAACATGAAAATAAATAAGCTTTAAGGAAAGCTATTAACTTGGGATGAGTCTGAGTGTGAAAAGAAAAGGTAAGGGTACTTGTTCCGTTTGTCTACCTTTTCTTCTCAAGTAGCTCCCTCAATGAACTGATTTCGCCAAAGCACTTTGACTAGTGGAACTTCTTTGTTCCTCAGTCTGCGAGTCTGGTCGTTAAGGATTTCGACTCGAATCTCTTCATAAGAGAGGTTGTTCTAAATAAATATGCCCTCTATAGGGACTATAACTATTGGGTCACCTATGAAATTTTTAAGCAAGGACACATGAAACACAGGCTGGACTGAGGCTAGATCTGAAGATAATTTGATCACATAAGCTACCTTGCCAAAGTAACTATGAATTTTGAAGGGATTAACACATCAAGGACTGAGGTTTCTTTTCTTGCTAAACTGCTTCACTCCCTTCAGAGGATAGATTTTCAAATAAACATGATTAATAATCTCAAACTCAAGATCTTTGCAACGCACATCTGTGTATGATTTCTATTTGCCCTGGGCTGTGTTGAGTCTTTATCTGATGAACTAAACTTTCTCAATGTTATAGAATACCAAGTCAGGACCTCCTACTGCTGCCTCACCCACTTTGAACCAACAAATTAGAGATCTGCATCTCCTACCATAGAAAGCTTTGAATAGACCCATCTTAATACTATAATGATAGTTGTTGTTGTATACAAACTCAATCAAAGAAAAGTGATTATCCTAACGAACCATGAAATCAATTGCACATGCTTGTGGCATATCTTCTAAAGTCTTGATGGTCCTTTCTACTTGATCATTTGTCTAGGGATGGAAGGTTGTACTGAGGTGAACTCAGGTACCAAGATCATTTTGGAACACTTTCCAGAAATGAAAGGTGAACTGGGTACCTCTATCTTAGAAAATGGATAATAGAACACCATGTAATCTAACCAACTCCCTGATATAGAGTTTCACATAATCCTCAGCTGAATAAGGGCTATGGACTAGAAGGAAATGAGCTGATTTGGTCATCTTATCTATAATGACCCAAATTGAATCATGATGATGATGAGTACAAGGCAAACCCATCACAAAGTCCATGTTCACTTCTTTCTACTTCCAAGTGGAAATATTGAACTCCTGCATGAAGCCACTAGGCTTTTGATGCTCAATCTTAACCTACTTACATGTTGAGCACTTACCCACAAACTGTACAACATCTCTCTTAATCCCACTTCACCAATAGATCTCTCGCAAATCAGGGTACATCTTAGTGGCCCCTCGATTAATAGAGTAGCTTGCACTATGTGCTTCTGCAAGAATTTCCTATCTCAAGTCATCTATGCCTGGAACAAACAGATGACCCGAACAATGCAATACACCATCCCCCCTTGGGAGATAACCTCAACCTTCTGATCTTTGAATGACTCTTTCAACTTACCAAATTGGAATCTCTATCCTATTTTTCTATCACTTTGGAAACTAGAGATGATTTTGAGTTATTCTGAACCCATATACTACCTTCTATAGAATCGACTAAGCAGACACCTAGTCTGGTAACCTGATGGACTTCCTGAGCTAACTTCTTCTTACTGTCCTCAACATAAGAAAAACTACCCATAGAAAGTGTACTGAGAGCATCGGCCACTATATTGGCCTTGCCCGGATGATAACGAACACTCATGTCAAATCTTTCAAGAGCTCCAACCACCTTCTCTGATAAAGATTTTGATATTTCTAAGAGAATATGTACTGAAGGATTTTATGATTTGTGAACACATCTACATGTACCCCATACAAGTGGTGCCTCTAAATTTTTAAAGAAAAAACTATGGCTGCTAACTCAAGATCATGAGTCAGATAATAATTCACATAGGTTTTAAGTTTTTTGGAGGCTTAGGCTATAACCTTACCATTCTGTATGATGACACAACCCAAACCTACTCTAGATGCATCACGTACACAACAAACCCATCTTAATCATCAGAAAGAGCCAAAACTAGAGCTGCGGTGAGTTGCGTCTTCAACTCCTGAAAACTCTTTTTACAAGGATCTAACAGCTGAAACTTGAATTTCTTCTCTGTCAATCTAGACATAGGGGATGCAATAGAATAAAATCCCTCAATAAACCATCGATAATAGCTAGCTAGACCCAAGAAACTCTTGATGCCTAATGGAAAGACAAGGCAAGGCCAGTTTCATACTGCTTCAATTTTTTGAGGATCACCTCTTATGCCCTTACAGAAAATGATATGACTAAGGAACGCCACTGACCTTAGCCAAAATTTGTACTTACTGAATTTGGTGAATAAATGATGATTTCTGAGAGTCTGCAATACTTTTTTGAAATAGTCTGCATGATCACATTCACTATAGGAGTAAACAAGGATGTCATCTATAAAGACTATGATAATATGTCCAAGTACTGCTTGAACACACAGTTCATCAAGTCTATGAAATCTACTGGGGCATTGGTAAGACCGAAGGACATGACTAAGAATTTAAAGTGACCATACTGAGTATGGAAGGCTATTTTTGGAATGTCACATTCTCTGACTCTGAGTTGATGATAGCCTGATCTGAGGTCTATCTTAGAGAAATAACTGGCACCAGGGAGTTGGTCAAACAAGTCATCAATTCTGAGAAGTAGATACTAGTTCTTGACTTTGACTTTATTGAGCTGATGGAAATTTATGCACATTCTGAGAGAACCGTGTTTATTTTGCACGAATAGAACTGGTGCACCCCACGAGGATACACTGGGTCTGATGAACCCTCTTTCTAGGAGATCCTTCAATTGCTCTTTAAATTCTCTGAGTTCTGCTGGAGCCATTCTGTATAGCAGATTAGATATTGGTTGAGTATCTATAAAAAGATCTATGTTGAAGTCTATTTACTTTTTGGGAGAAATTCCAAGAAGATCTTCGGGAAAGACATTTGAATATTCATTCACTACTGGGACTGATTAAAGATAGAAAATTTTGGAGCTAGTGTCCTTAACCCAAACAAGATGATAGACATATCCCTTAGATATCATTTTCTATGCCCAAAGGTAGGAAATAAGCTGACCTCTAAAGGCTGAAATACTACCCCTCTACTCTAAGATGGGTTTATTCGAAAACTAAAACTGGACAATTTTATTTTTGCAGTAGACTGTAGAATAGCAGGAATGAAGTCAATCCATGTCGAGAATGACATAAAAATCAGTATTCTCTAATTTGACTAAGTCTGCTAAATTGACTTTTTGAGATATCATAATTGAACAGTTCCTATATACTCACCGGGCTATGATAGTTTTACCCACTGGGGTAGAAAATGAAAAGGGCTCTGCTATAATTTTGGGACTGACACTTAAATCCTGGATATAGCTGAATTGGCCACTGGGTTGGCTGAAATGATAGCTCGTCATTCATTCAGGGCAGCAACTAAATTAGCAAGAGTAGTGAATGCAGCTCGAAACTTTACATGAGAAACATATTCGTCTAAGGGATCTGGTTGGATGGACTGAGAGGCTGACTGATTTCTGTTTCTTCTTTTAGGAGGCATATTCTATAAGAAAAAGGGGAGAAAAGAATTAGACTGAGAGTTAAATTTGAGCTCATGCTCACTAGCATGACATGAATACTAAAACAAGGGAAACTATTCCTAAAACATCTTATAGCCTCCTGTACATAAATGTGGCTCGCAACACACCCATGAACAAGGCACTAGTAGATGCGGAATTTTAGACTTCCTAGGACACTGTTGAACCTTAGGCTCTAGTACCAAGTTTGTAACACCCCAAATCTGATACACAAAATGCTACATAGTGATAAAATTCCCTAAGGACCACAAGCTAACCCATAACTGATATCTGTAACTGAGCACTACATAATATACTATAAAAATATAGAATAAAAATGATGAAAGGACATAAGGTTCAAATATCTAATAAAATATAACATCTGGAAATATGATATATCAATACAAAAACTAAAATAAACTGTTTGAACATGCTAGTCTGAAAGACTCTAAACTATCTGAAAATTATGGAGTTGATGGAACATATCCCCAGCTAACTCTATCTACTAAAACTGAAACAATGAAGAAATTAAATAATCATGCTATACTACAATGATGAGGACCCACTATAATTCTACCGCTGATGGCTGAATCTGTAGCTAAGTGCAATTGGCAACTTGAGCGTCTGAACCTATGGTATAAAAAGCTAGCACAGAAGAAACATATGCATCAGTATGTCTGAGTTTACTGGTATACCAAGTGAGGTAGTCTGAATACATGGGGTTCATATGCATGAACAATACTAACTAACTGAATAATATGAATGTGATAATGCACGCATGAATATGTAACTATAAATAAGATCATAATAATACTGACTACTGAGTCTGAATACTGATAACATGAGTTTCATTTAACTGGTATACTGTTAACTAAGTGATTATGCCTGACAGTCCTGATTCTAATGGAACTAGTTGAGTCCTATACAAAACTAAGTAACTGTATCTGATAGTCCTGAATATAAATAACTATCTAAGTTCTTTTATTGAGACTAATACTGAGACTGTGGAAAGTAGTCATCTTATCGGCATGCCCCTTTTTCTGTATAGAGTTGGGGCCCAATCTATAACCCCAATTGAAAGGTGTCAATACCGTACCACAAGTAAGGACAAGCTGTGAGTGTACCTCATCTAGTAGTGTCCCCAAAGTAGAATGGTGGGACCCTCATCTATCAGGTTAAACAACCTCTTCAAACCTCAACTGTGAATGTTGATGTCTCAATCCTATGCTGGCTACATAGTTCGGGAATGCAAGAATTTCCTCTAAGGATCACAACTTTTACTGCCAGTGTTTGCCCTCATCCTTGGGTTTTCTCGGTGTTGAATCCTACTCCTAACTGAATAGACACTAAACTAATATTACTGAGATAAACTGGACTGAGTTCACTGAATTCCGTAGACTGACAAAATATTATTAAATTTTGTTAACTGACTAAGTTAATAAGATTACTGAGTTTTCCTGAGTCATGTAACTAACTGCATTTTATTAAGTTTGTAAACTAGCTGAGATTACTAGTGATCATGGCGTGACTAAGGTTATGATGAAATTGACACTGGCTTAAGGCACACAACTAAATTATCAGGTACAAGTACCCCCAGGACTCGATAGCATGAAACTGATAGGACGTGACACTTCTTGAACCAATGACCATAGTCAACAATTCACAATACAAATGTTCGGGATTTTCATAAAGTATTTGTATTTCATAAGCTTGCACATGAATAGGAATGCATATAAACATGTCATAATTTTGTAAGTCTAATCTCGTGAGTATTCGACCAAACCATTACAATGCATAACAATAACACGGAGGTCATTGTCAACATAAGTGTAAAGCATGGATTCATCAATTTCATTATAATTGAGCCATAAAGCATAATTCTTATTCTTTTAGGCATTTCGGCAAAAACCTTGAATACATAACTTGAGGCTTAGGTATGAACATTATATAATATATCATAGCAATATTTTTATTTCAAATATAAGAATTCCAACCACATGCTAACATAATTTTATTATATGGATTAAAGATTTCAACTTGGTAATCATACAACAACATAAACATAGATATGATTCAATTCATAACATGGAATTCAAAATTTAAATTTTTGAAAAGGGTTTTTTGAGCTTCATTGGTGAAAGAAACCCATAACTCAACAGTTTACATACCTTAGATGGAAGTTTCTTGAAGATTAACAGTGGAATCTCCTGGATTAAAACCTTCAATTGAAAACCTTAGACTTATTTTTAAGGGAATTTGAGAGAAACATCTATATTTTGCTGAAAACCTAGTTGAATCTTGTGTTATAGTCTTATATAAGGATGGGAAATTGATCCTTTTTCCCTTAAAAATACTGATATTCGTTGATTGAAAACTCGGCATCAACGCGATTCCCAATACGATGCACCATAATCCCGCTAAGCCTCGGTATTTTTGAGTCTGGCAACCTTCAACAATGTTAAACAATGGGACAAGTGATGCGGTGCACTAAGATCATGTTGGTCCACTATTTTGGATACAAAATATGGTCTAAATAAGTTCTGAAAAATCTAAAACTTATCGGAGAATACCTATTGACCTCTCTGATCAAGAATCAATAAAAATATGGACCATTAAGGGATATTAAGGTTACAAAATAAGATTTCCAAATTTTAAAGGCCAAAAGTAAACTAAGTCAGGGAACTTAGCTATAATTTTTTCAGCCTAAGACCCCTTGACAAACCTAAAAGAATGAATTAAGCTTAGATATTTTGTGGGGTCTTACATCATATGTCTGTTAGCTATTATGGTATGGTTTAATATATGGGTTATGTTTATGCCTTATGTTATTCTATGCTGATTGAACCCTTTAAGCCTGAGGCAATGGGGGTTTGCATAGGCTCAACTAGGTATTTGGTTGTCTGGGATAGCCGATTGCTCCTATTATTGTTGATATTGTTATTATTGTTTTTATGATCATTGTTTTGTCTAGCTTATTACAGATTGGTCATTGATTTGGTATCAAGACTTGATGTATGATTTTGGCCTCTTTATCTAATGATTTCATTGTTATGCAAGATTAACTCATGATGAGAAAAATGGATTAAAACACCTAAGCATAATTGTATTAAATCTCGATAGGATTATGATAAAGCCTTAAAATGAGGACAAGATGATGTAGGTTATGCTTTGAGTTGAACTTATATGTATATCAATATATTTATATCTAGCTATATAGAGCTATTGTATTACTGTATACCCCTTCCTTTAATTGTTCATCGTGTATTCATTCCTTGGCCTTGTATATTACTATATATATTCTTCTGTCACCCTTTTGTTCATAACTTGGCAAAGGATATACGTTATGATGTTGATATTCATTTGTCTTTGATATACGATAGTTCATCCTAGGTACATCCTTAGTCTTACTATTTTAGACTCCTAGATATAAATAATATAGTGGTTCATTGTTATTTCATTATCTTGTTATATGATTTATGGACTCTTTGGTGTAGTATCCATTTTGTATATAAGTTGTATGTATCTTATTTATCCTTGCAGCTAAATTGGTAGTTGCCTACTGAGTAAATTCTTTTGGTACTTATACTACACTTCTACAGTATGTAGATCATAGTATGGGTTATCACCATTAATGTTAACATCGTGTGGAGTAGCAATGGTTTAATGACTTAGAGTGATCTCCTGAAGTTTGGTGCATTACTTACATCTTTCTTATCTACTAGAATTGTCTTCATGTTGTATTCAGAGGTAAGTTCTGATAGTATAACTCCCTTTGTATTTCAATTTTGTACTCTTGTAATATTATAAGCCCTTGTACTAATACCAACAGGTTTTTTGATTATATTGGATCATTGCTTCATTGGTTTATTTATTCCGCAATCTTTTTCTTTATATATTTGGTAGTTTATTAATGGCCATTTTGAATGATAGGTTTGGCTTTCCTACTGGTGGGTTATAGTAGGCACCATTATGACCTAAGAAATTGGGTAGTGATGAATTGGTATCAGACCTAGGTTTCACTAGTATATTAGTACAAGAGCTAAGTGTTTAGTAGAGTCTTACAGATTAGTAAGGAGACATGTATAACCTATCTTTGGGAGACTAGAGGTACATTTTAGGAAATTCATTTCTCCACTACTTCTTGTGTGTCTGTATTTCTATGAACCTCAAACATATTCTTTGACTTTAATTTGTCCCTGATGAATAATGCAAGATAAGAGTCATTATTGATAGATGCGGATGAGAATTCAGGACATATTTCCAGAGTTTTGGCGCACTATTAGACTAGAGAGTCAGAGATGGATATCGAAGATCTTCAATATTAGCTAAAAGAATCGAGGCTAGTTTAGGCTCCAGTGGAGCTCGAAATACTTTAACCATTCATGGTTCAACATTAGGTATTCTAGTTATGTTGTAGATCTCTCTCAACAATGGATTCTATTTGAATCATCAAGTAGATATTAGACTAAAGTTTGTTTATTATCAGTTTTTAAGTATGATATTTAGGTTTTGTAGTGGTCCTGGTATGTTATTATGTTATATCTTTTTGAGAAGGAGTTGATGTATTGAATTATTAAAGTTCTAGCATTGCCACTCTGCTAGCATATAACAATAGTTGGGTTCTTCTTCACTCAAGTTATGGATTATGTGAGGGCTGTAGAGAGAATGTATTGAGGCTTATTAAGGTGATGGTAAGTGGTCAGGCCATCAATCTAGTGCTATTGGTATTCTATCCAAAATCTTATTTTGATTGTTGAGAGATAAGACCTTAGATAAGAGAGTGCCCTAGATGTGGGTTAGTGGTTGGGCAAAGTTAGCAAGTTTTCTCGGCTAACCTAGAGTTTTTTAGATAGGCTAAGATTGTGGGATGGATGGATAATCTACTAGAGTTTGATCTCAGTGTTAGTTGGACAAAAACTTTGGCTTAGTTTGTGTTCTCTCTATGTTGATGCTTTAATGTTGCTATGATTATAGAGAGATTGGCTATTGGATTAGAGAGTATCCTCAACATGGGATTTCCAGTCATTCAGCTCATTCAGATTAGCCCCATGATGTTATAGAATATTTATTTAGAGATAGTGCATTTTGCGCCTTAGTTAATGATTTAGTCAATTAATTTGATTTTAGACCCGTTCATATTTATTCTCCCTTTGCCCTTCAGGTACGTGATTATGGATTTCACCATGATAGAAGTGCTTTTATTTCCTGCTTTTATCTTTTAAGATGTATATTGAGGTTTTCATACCCATTGATGATTATATGCCTGGATGAATTGATATTGGTTATTATGTTCCTTATTATTGAATTCATGATTATGTTACTACTCCATGGTTCATTTTTTTAGTAGTTGATAGAGTTGATATGTTCCTATAATTCTCATTATGAGTGTAGCATTAGGTTTTGAGTCTTATTTTTCTTGGCTAATTGGCCTTATTATGTTCCATGAATGGTACATTATAGTAATATTTATTTTGGTACCATATATTTATTATATTGATATTATTATGGCTATTACTATCACTGCTTGAGGTCATTGATATTATTACTCGATGTAATTAATCCTCGTTGGGTAGCTGTATAGACTAGTGTTATCTAGTTAGACTTTCATTTCTCTATCATCTTATTTTGTGGATTGATTAGATATAGCTTGATTTAATGATTTCTATCCCCTAGTATGGTGAGGTTGACTGTTTTCCCTCTTGGTTAGTTCAGTTAGATTAATTTGTGGATGTGTTTGGGTATTAAATATATATTGACTATCCATGGGTCCATTATGAGTTTAGAGTTTGCAACTTAGTTATATTGCCTATTATTGAGTTCAATATTCTTAGACTTTCCTCCTGGGTTGTGAAGGATTTTGTTTTGGCTATACCTTGCAATATAGTCTATTTATGACAATTCATCGCCTAATAGTGGTTTTGACATTGAGACTGAGATGTTGCGGATTCATCTCAAAGGTTTATTCAGTCTGTTACTTTTTAATGGGCTTTCCTTGTTATTAATGTGGAGATTGGATGCTCCTTTCTTACTGTGTTATAGTTTTGTCTAGTAGAGTTGGAAAGTTAGAGAAAGTGGCCTTTCCTATGATTGCTTCTTAAGTTAGCAATGTAGAAATTCTTTATCTTGAGTTATTGATTTTTTTTTGTGGTGGTCTTGACTTTGACCTTGGTTTCAAGGTTGGTATATTTCTTCTTTGATGATTAGATTCTTGGGTGGATTCGAGAAATCCCCATTCTAGAGTTTGTTCGGCCTAAAGAGGCTTGACTTAGTATTTCTCCTTAATGATTGGTGTCTATATCTATTGTTACTGAGATGGATTATTAGATTGATTAGCTTTTGGATAAAGTTGTATTTCTCTGAGTTGCTAGAGTGTTTGCCTTTACTAATGTAGTTTGCAGCCTTCAGGAGTTTTTGAGTATGTTTTGATAGTTTATCCCCTCAAGCGGTTATGGAGCGGGTTATTTGCATTTTTAGCGTATGGTCAATCATTTGGTGTAGTTTCTATTTTGTTGCTATATTTCGTACTCTCTAGCTGATATATAGTTAGTTGTTTGTTTTTCAGTTGATGGTTATTCCTGTAGAGATATTATGTTCTTTAGATATGTCTCAATAGTGGCTTGGTATGATTTATCTTGGATATGTTAGATTTTGATACTAAAGTCAATTTAAATCGTCGGTAATGATATTATATTATTGGTTTAATTTTTATGTGATGCCCTGCAATGGCAATTTTGGAGTTATGATATATTTGGAGAATGAATTTGTACCCATCTTTAGGTTTGATTTGGGTATTTGAGACCCAGTGATTCAGGTTTGGTATTGAGATTTAGCATGGTGTTGTAGATCTTGTATGAAGCTTTTATTTTGGACTTGTGTTGGTTCAAATTTCATTTACAGGACGGTTGTGCCTACTCCGTGGTTGCTTATTGGGTCTTATCGACTTTGGATGGATTATAGTTGATAAGTGTTCAAATGATAGCCCATGGACCTAGTATTTGTTCTTTTCTCTCTGACCTTAAGTTTTTAGTATTCTTTGGGAATTTTTGATGATATACTCAGTGGGAGTATTATACTCTAGTAGGATTTAGTTTGGCTTCATTCTCTATTGATAGGACATCCGGGAGCGGAATGTTTAGTGATAAGTAGTTATGCCTTGATCTTCTGAGTTCTAGTTTTTGATTGGCATCATAATTTGTTGTAGCATGGGCATGAATTATATTTCTTGATTATCTCCATTTGTGAGCCAAGTAGCACCTTATGAGCTTATTCTCATGTTTGTCATATGGACTTTTAGTGGATCAAAGTCCATATGAGATTTTATGGACAGGACTTGGGTAATTTTCCTTTTTGCTCATAGTAGATAACAAGTATGGATTGGTAAAATAAGGTTATATTTTTATTGGGAGCCTGTGGTATGACTCATGCCTTGGGTATGTTTTAGCTTGGATAAGCCTTTGATAGATTTGTATGGGTATCGAGATAGTATCAATGTGTTGTTGCTCATATTTGCATGCACTAGCCTTTTAAGTTCAATTGGAGGCTAGTTAGCGATTGAAGTTGAATTTTTGTTGTTTGGAAGTAAAGTGAGGGTGTTGGTGTTCATTTTTACAATTTTTCTTTATTTTTGCTTTGTGATGGATGGGTTGGTCCATTTTGACAATTTTTAATTAATAAAATAGAAAATTAAATCAAAAAAAAATTAAGGTGCTGGTTGAATAAGGGATATCTATGGCAAAATCCCTTTAAAGTGTTCTCTTTCTATTAAGGTTATTTCGGAAATCATGCTCAAAGCATGTGGGCCTAATACTTCATCCTTTTGAACTTTTGAGATTTTTTTTATCTGTTGACTTTTGGGGATGAAAGTCGTTTTAGTACCGGATATTGTAATGACCCTTTTAGTCATTTTTAGTATTTTTGATTATATTTGTCGTTAGGGCTTCTCAATGGCTGCCCCTTATTCATTTATGTCTTACTGGGACCGACGGTTTGGTTACTAGTTAGTTCATTTAGTTTTTAGAGCCAATTCCTTATTTAGAAGTCTTTTCTAGTTCCAAATGGCCACTAGGCAAAAACATTAGTAAGATAATCCCGAATGCAAATTTCGATAGTGCTAGAAGATTAGGAATATTGATTTTAGGTTAGGTAGACCTTTGGTTTAGGTCTCAGTGCACCTAAACTCATTAAAACTAATTATTTTAAAAATAGGAAATGGTAAGTATGGGTGTGGGTCTCACATTTAGTCTAAACGGCCTCCGATTTCACCAAGACATCCAAATGTCAAATTATTGGGGATACAGAGTTTATTTACGAAAATCGATGTCTGAATGAGTTTGGAGGGTCAAAAATAACTTTTAGCTTTGCTGGTGCTGGTGCATGGCAATCATGATAAGGCTTATAGCGATCACCCTAGCATGATAGCGACCCCTAAGATCGTGATAGTGGTATCTTCTTACCTGTAGGGGTTATATATAGACCCTAGGATATGTTAAGGGTATTCTTTTTTTATCTTTGAGACCTAAAAACCCCAAAATTAGTGGGGTAACTCAAAATTGAGTCTTGTGGGTGACTTGCATGCTTAATTAACAAATATCTTCATGATTATCATCAGATTTAAGGTAAGAATCCTCCAAATTCATGCTTGAATTTCTTAGTTTTGACCCAAAACCCCAATTTCACTATGGGTTTTATTTTTGCACAAAGGTTTCTTGGTTTTCACCCATTTCTCGAGGGTTATGATTCCTTATTCAAGCATGAAAATTGAATTGACCTCGTAAACATGTTTTCCATACGTGGGATCCACTTGGAGATTTTGGAGTCATTTTTGGACCCAAAGCACAATGGTGTAATATGGGTATCATTGGACTCATATTGATGAATAGATTTCTATTTTGATAGTGTGATTACATTTTAGGGATTGTGAAGTGAAGATGGGTGCATGGTGAATGATGTTTGGTTTTGCGGCATTTTGAGGTAGGCTTCTACCTACTCTTCTCCAAAGATGATGTGTGTTATAGATGGTATGTGTATGTGAATTATAGGCTTGGTTATGAGTAGAAATAACTTTGTCTTGATTTATGATGTTTATGGATTAGATGAGGGTTTTGAACCCATAAGGTGGTATGTTTATGACCCTTTCTGAATTATATGGCCTTCTCCCTAGATTGGACTAAATTATAGTATGGATATGATATAATACAAGGTTTGGGTTGTGGTTTATGTGTTGGAATCATTGTTAGTATGACTAAACTTATTTGGGCTTGTTTAGTGATCTTGAAATCATAATTTGTGTAGAATTGACATGAATGCCCATGTTTCTAGTCTAAATTCCTATCTTAGGATTGTTTGTGGCTTACTTGACATCTAGAAGTTGAACTGGATTCAATGACCTCATTTGGGGAGTAAGTTGCCTAACTAAGGAAATTGAGGATTACAAGTTGGTTAATCCGGCTCACTTAGGCCAAGAATTGTGTTAGCCTTTATGGACTTATTTATGGATGTTAGGCATAGTTAAACTAGCAAACCTTAGGGTAAGGTTAATTGATATTTTCATGAATAATGATGGAATTTTACTCTAGATAATGACTAACGGCTTATGTCCATGATATTTCTTATAGACATGATATTTGGGCCATTAGAGATGCTATTCCCTCTTAGGTGGGATATTGGGCCATTAGAGATGTTATTTCCTCTTAGATGTGATATTGAACCTCTAGAGATGTATTCCTCTTAGAAAAAATAATTTGCCTATAGAAATGATATTTGACATAGTCATTATACATGACCTATAGATACGAGATGCCTCATAGATGTGATATGGCTTGTAGTTATGAGATATGTTTATTGATGCATTATGACTCATAGAAGTGAGATGTCTCCTCTATGTGAGATGACGATACATATTCTTCATAGCTTATAGATATGTTATGACTTATGAATATGATATGGCCTATCGTTATGAGATCATTTATATATATAAAAGATTTGGATACGTATGTGGGGCAAAGGTCTTGATTATACTGTTATGACTGTTTTGGAAACACTAGTAGGCCAAAGGCCCTGTTATGATATGATTTGAATATTAGGGAAGTAATTATCCTAGTAATTGATATGGTTGTAGTGTATGAATTTATGAATGTTTATATACACTTATTTGGTATGGAACAGAGGAAGATTCGATATAATGTTACGATTCTAATAATTGAATATTGGCGATAGCATGCATAGATTTGGTACATCAATGATTGTTTCATCGATGATTGATACGATTCTAATTAGATTATAATCTAATTATTGTTGCCGTTAACTAATGGCTAAAGTCTACTTTCTACCCTAAGATGGATTTCTTCACAATAATAACTGTCGAACCTAATGACTAATTTATAGGAATAAAAGAGTTTAATAATAATTATTTAAAAATTTGACTGAGGTATAATCCGGTCCATGATTTAACGATCCTATTCACTCTAGTCGTGAGATATTTTGACCCTTTCTATACTCTATAATGATTTAGCACTGAACTTCACTACGAGCAACAAACTTAAAGATTTAAACTCTATTAGCATTGGCTCGAGTCTGTGCACTTATTATAATATATACTTAGTAATGATATGACTTTGATAATGAATGATGAATCATAGAAATATACTCTACCTTGCTTCTTTTTTGATGATAATTTACTTTAGACCTCGTTGGATTTTTCATTTAATTAGCCCTCATAAGGCTTCCACATTACTTAAGGCAACGTGGGGCTCAGACTCTTTTATGGATATTGATTTTAATATTATAATGATGTGATTATGTTCGGCAAGGGCAGAGGATATTATGATTATGTGATGTTGCCCAACAATGTCAGAGAATAAGATGATGATGTGATGATGTCCAAAAAGGATGGAGGATATTATGATGATATGATGATACCGAACAAGGTCAGGGATGTTATGATGATGATATTGATACCTGGCAAGATCAAAGGATGATTATGATGAGGATGATGATAATGATAATGATGTAATTATTATTATAGTTATGGTATAATCAATTTTGTCGTATTCATAATTTTCTGCGCATCGCCTATCATTAGTGTGCTACTATGTCTATCAGTTGGTATGGGACGTCTGTATATATTTGGGTGATGATTATGCCTTATGTTGTTTTATGCTGATTGAACCTTTTGAGACTGGGGAGGTGCGGGTTTGCATAGGCTTGATTAGGCATTTAGTTATCAAGGATAGCCGGTTACTCATATTGTTATTGATATTGTTATTATGAGTATTATGCTATTGTTATGTTTAGCGTATGAAAGATTTGTCAATGATTTTGTATCAAGACTTGCGGTATGATTCTGGCCTTTTCTATATTACGATTTCATTATTATGCATGATTAACTCATGATGAAACAAATGGATTAAAAACCTTGAGCATGATAGTATTAACTCCTGATAGGATTGTAAGAGCCATAAATGATGACATGATGATTAAGGTTATGAAACAAACTAGATTTTTGTCCTAGAAAAATTTCCGAATTTCTAAACTCAATGCTCAGACTACAACTCTCCTTATGAGTCATAGGAGGTTATTAGAGGTTGTAAGATCCTAATCATAGCCTGACTAGTATGGACTGGCCAAGTTTCTATTATTATTACAGTGGGCTCCTATTGAGTCGTAAAGACTCTATACGAGTCATATTATCCCATCCAAAGCCAAATCGGTATTTATTGCCAAAGTTTCTGCTACTACTACGAATATGACCTTACGAGTCATAAGGTCCATTGATAAGTCATATGACCCAATCATAACCAGACCAGTATGGGTGCCTATAGACACTGTCTAGCCTACGACTAAGGTTCATGGGTCGTAGGGTCACACTACAAGTCGACAGGTCCCCCGCAGTGACTGTGTAGCAGTTTTAATCCTTTTAGTAAGGGCATTCTAGACATTTCCCTCTTTCCCAAAAACATAACCCATGATTTAAAACGCATTTTGAGCGTTATTGTAACTCCCAAACAAATCAAAATAACTTCTAAAACACTCCAAATTTTCAAATACCAAAACACTTAGGGTTTCTAAGAAGTTCATCAATTAGGGCTCTAAGGGTAATTTCTCGCCATAACTCTTGATATTTCAGGCATGTGACTCTACCCCTAAATTTTTTTAATCAAAGCATGAAATTATATGATTATTTGTGTTGATTTGAACATATGTCTTGATATGGGTTGAGGGTTTTGGAAGGATTGTTTATTAAATTTTTTTCTCATGATTTATGATGCATTATTAATGCTTAATATATGGTTTTAAACTTATTAGGTTCATGGGTAAGGTGAATAAACTTTGGGATTGTGATTTCCTTAAATTTTCTGAGTATTAACAATTTAATTGGTAATAACCCCAACCCAAATTTTGTGAAAGTGGTTCTGAGTATGAGTATAATTTCATTAAGCTACTTTTGGAACAATTGCATGATATAAAGAGGTTTATAAAACATGATAGTTTGATTTAATGTACAAAGGGAGTTCGTACTCTCCCACAATTTATTAATGAACAAAGAGAGTTTTTTCCCCTAAGTTAATGGAATTATAATTTCATGATGATGTTACATTGAAAGTGTAGTTTGAATGAAAATGCCAACAGTGTATGCCTTCAGGTGTGTTGTGTTCAAATGATTGAGAATGTGGGAAAAGTCTTCTAATTGGGCTTAAAAGAGCAATGTGTAGCCGAGATTTGAAAGTGGAGATTTCGAGGGACCAATACTAGAAATCGTGGTTGTTGATGCAGGGGTAGAAATAATCGGGTTGTTTGAGTCCCCCTTATTATATGATTGGGAGGTTCAAGTCCCCAATTTTTAATAACTAGGTGCTAAAGTTACCTTTAATATATACCAGGAGGTTCAAGTCCCCTGTGGTGCATATGTATATATGATTATCTTTTGGTTCATATGGATTCATGCACTAGGGCCATTTTAGCTGGGGGAGAGATGGACCCATATAAGCCTGGGTGCCTTATTCTGATGCTTATTCTACACAACCTAGGTTAAGATTTTAAAATGCACGCCAAGCCTTATTTCCTATCCCAGCTTGTTATATAAGTATATATGTATATTTATATGCATACATGAATGCGAATATGTACATTAAGTTGAACTAGATATTTGAATTATCATTACTTTATCCTTATCACTGAGTTATATGCTACTGCTAAACCCATAAACCATCTCGAGAAGTTATATCTCCATGCGATGCAGGCATAAAAAATGTTTCTACTTTTCCTACGTAGTGTTAAGTGGATCGACTCAATTTGTCGGTCATTTTTGGTAAAGTGGTGAGCTTCCATTCCCTAGAAGAATTGATCATTCCATCAGTTTCCTTTGATAAACTAGAATAAAGAGTTAACATTAATATTATCATTGTCATTGTCATGGTCGGGAGCATGTCCCGACTTAAATTTTTTTTGTTAGTAGAGGTTTTGTGGATATTATTGTGGATTGGGTATTGTTGTTTACTTTCTTAGATGTGTTTGAGTTTATTACCTTTATATATTATTGTATGTTTGGATTTCATCCATCGCAAGGAGTTTTATATTTTATTTGGCTAGGCAAAATGGGTGGTCTCTGGTCCTTAGTGAACTTGAGATATCTGTTATGACCAGGCTCTTATTTGGGTCATGACAAAGTTGGTTTTAGAGTCTAGGATCATAGTTAATTGGGTATCCATAAGGTCATGTTAAGTAGAGTCTCTTTTATGGGTGTGTAGTGCGCCACACATATAAAGGAGAGGCTATGAGGCATTTAGGAATATTTTCCTTTTTATTGCTCTATTTTGGGCTATAGAGTCTAAGATCATAAATCTTCTCTAATCTTTATTTTATTCATTTTAGATTATGCCTCCAAGAAGATCCAATGTTTGTCGAAACTCTTATGTCCTACTTGGGGAAAATTTGGATGTAAATCATCTTACTTAAGGAGTTCAGACCCGGTGTTGGGGTCAAACTCCTAATTACCTTCATAGAGTTCCAACAATTTCCTCTATCCCACCTGAAATAGCTCAGGCTGATGTGTCTAATGCTGAGCTTTTCTAGCCAATCCATTTTCCTACCTAATTATTGTCCTTTAAAATTGAGCATGTCGCTTTCGTTCCGTCATCTTTTGAGGTCACTAAAGTTAGCCAATTTTTAAGGCTGAGTCTTTCAATTTTCATGGGCTCTAAGGTTGAGAAGAATACTCAATGATTCATAGATGAGATAGAGAAGATATTCTGAGTTATGCAAACTTCAGACTCTAAGGATTTTGAGTTTGCCGCATACCAACTAAAGGATATGACATATCAGTGGTATGAGGAGTAGTATCTGTATAGAGGTGATGTTGCAGAGTTGGCAGTATGGGATGCATGTTTGGGTGCCTTTCTAGATTATTTCTATCCTCAAGAGTTAAGGGATTCTAAAGATAAGGATTTCTTGAATTTAAAATAGGGTAGGATGACTGTGAAATAGTATGCCCTAATATTTCTCCAGTTATCTCTTTATTCTCTTAAGCTAGCGTCTCGAATGAAGGCTAGAATGAGTAAATTTGTGCCTAGGTTATCCCATAATTTAATTTTTGAAAGCAAGGCTGCCTTGTTGAACAAGGATATAGATATCTGTTAAATTGTAGTATATATACAATAGATCAAAGAGGAAAATAAGAAATAAGAAGAGATGGGGGAAAGGTGAAGTCTGAAGTTTTGGTATTTGGTTTAGGAGGTAGGTCAGCAGCATAATAGGAGAATGGTGTAAAATAGTCTAAGAAGAAGTGGGGCAATTTTGGTTCTTATTATATGGTGAGTACCCCATATCCTAAGTTTTCTAGTGACCATTATTTTTAGAGCAATAGTGGATTTTAGGCACAGGGTACCTAGTCTCAAGCCAGTGGAGCTTAATAGAACATATCTAATTTCCCTTGTCATTTTGGTGGGCAAGTGCATCATGGAGTATATGATGAGTAGAGAAATAGGTCTTTTAATTCAGGTTATCTTAGTCACATCCAGCGGGATTGTCCTTAGAGGGTCTCTTATATACCTAGCAAAGTTCATGTTGCTATTTCTTCTTCTCCTACACCAAAAGGTGTTATTTAAAGTTAGGAATCCGAGGCTTCTCCTGATATTGTAACTATTATGTAATAACTCTTTTCTCATGTTGTATATTATTTGCTTGATTCAGGGTCTAATCTGTCTTATATTACCCCTTATTTTTGCTATTCATTTTTTCTTTTGTCTGAGTGTATTCCTAATCTTTTTTCTGTGTCTACGATAGTGTGTGATACTATGGTGGCTAAAAGGGTGTATAGGGGTTGTGTGGTATCTATTTGTACTAGGGCGACTTTTGTTGATTTGATAGGGTTGGATATGTTAGAATTTGGTATGACCTTGGGAATGGATTGGTTTCACTCATGCTATGCCTCTCTTGATTGCAGGAACCAAAGGGTCAATTTTCATTTCTTAAATAAGTTGGTGGTTAAGTGTGAAGGTAGTTCCTTAGTTCCTAAGGAAAGGTTCATTTTTTATCTAAGAGCCTAGAGTGTGATCTCCAAGAGGTGTCTTTACCATTTAGTGCATGTTAAGGATTCTAGTTCCAAATGTCCTTCTATGCAGTCTGTCCCTTTTGTATATGAGTTTTCTAAGGTGTTTCTTGATGATCTTCCTAGTTTTCATACTAATAGGGAAATTAATTTTGGGACTGGTCCTTTTGTAGACACTCATCCAATCTCTATCCCTCCCTATTGAATGGCTCCAACTGAGTTAGAAGAACACATGAAGTAGTTGAAATATCTTCCATATAAGGTTTTCATTAATCCTAGTGTTTCCTCGTGGGTGCTCTTATGCTCTTCATGCATACGAAGGATGGTTCCCGTCGGATGTATATAGAGTACCGCTAGTTAAATAGTATGACCAAAAAGAATAAATGTCGTTTTCCCAAGATTGATGACTTATTTGACCAACTTCAGGTTGTAAAGTACTTTTCTTAGATTGATCTTTCGTCGGGTTATTATCAATTGAAGGTCAGGGATGTGGATAACCCTAAAACGGTCTTCCAAACTTTGTATCGTCATTTTGAGTTTTTGGTGATATCCATTGGTTTGACTAATGACCCAGAGACATCTATAGATCTCATGAATGGAGTATTCTATTAGTTTCTGGACTTGTTTTATTGTGTTCATTGATAATATTTTTGTGTCTTCAAAGAGTGTGAAGGATCATGCCAATCACCATCATATAGTGTTGCACACCCTTAAAGATCAACATATGTATGCTGTGTTTTTGAAGTGTGAGTTCAAGTCAAATGTTGTCACTTTTTTGGGTCATATTGTTTTAGTGAAGGAAACATGGTGGATCCATAAAAGTTGTGGTAGTTAAAAAGTGGTCTATTCCTATGAGTCCAATCGATATTCAAAGCTTCTTGGGTTTGGCTAGCTATTATAGGAGGTTTGTGAGGGGATTTCCTTTAATTGTTTCTCCATTGACTAGATTGACTAAGAAGAAGATGAAGTTTCTGTGGTTCGATGCGTGCGAGGCTAGCTTTTAGAAGTTGAAGGTTAACTTGATTTTTACTCCTATATTGACCCTTCCTAAGGGTATTGATAGCTTCATGGTCTATTGTCATGCGTCTCGTATGGGATTAGGTTATTCTCTAATATAGCATGGTAAGGTAGTGGCATATGCTTTTAGACAGTTAAAGGTCCATGAAAGGAATTATCCAACTCATAATTTGGAGTTGTTGTCTGTGGTGTTTAATTTGAAGATCTAGCGCCACTCCTTGTATGGAGTTGATGTTGACATTTATTCTAATTATAAAAGCTTGTGGTATGTGTTCGCCCATAAAAAGTTGATTACTAGGAAAATAAGATGGATTGAGTTACTTAAGGAATATGACATGAGTTTGAATTATCATCTAAATAAAGCTAACATGGTTGTTGATTTGCAAGGTTGTTCTTTCATTAAATCATCGTGTTGCATAGAGTGCTTATTTCTATTATATCTGATTGTGGTATGCTGGTCTCATCATACTTCTGGTATTCCCTTAAAAAAGGTTTGGGAACTAAGGTAAGCTTTAGCACTACCTACCACCCTCAAATAGATGGACAATTGAAGAGGACCATTTAGATGTTGGGGGATATGCTTTGAGCTTGTGTGATTGACTTTGGTGGTTACTGGGTAGATCATTTTTCTCTCATTGAGTTTGCTTATAATAAGAGTTACCACTCTAGCATTAGGATTGATCCATTTGAGGCTTTTTATGGTAGGAGATGTTTTTCTTTGATTGGGTGTTTTGAGGTTGGCGAGGTTGGGTTATTCGGTCCTAATTTGGTTCATCAGGCTATGGAGAAGGTGAAAATGATATCGGATGTGCTTAAGACCGCTCCAAGTTTCCAAAAATCCTATGTGGGCATGAGGCAAAGGTAGATAAACTTTGAAGATAGTTATTCGGAGTTCGTGAAGGTGTCTCCCGTGAAGGGAGTGATATGATTTGGTATGAAGGGGAAACTTAGTCCCTGATATATATGGGTCCATATTTTATTATGAAGAGAGCGTGTACGGTTGCTTATGAGTTAGAGTCACCTCCTTGTTTGGGTTTCATTCACTAGGTTTTTCATGTTTCGATATTGAGGAAGTGCGTAGGTGATCCTTCCTTGGTGGTACCATTGGAAAGTGTTTGTGTTTCAGACTCCTTGTCATATGAGAAAGTCTAGGTTGAGATTTTGGATCGACAAATCTATCAGTTGCGAACTAAGCATGTGGCTTCGGTGAAGGGTCTATGGAAGAACCAAAAGTTTGAAGAAGCTACTTAGGAAGCTAAAGAGGACATAAAGTCCAAATACACATTTTTGTTCCCCATTCTAGATAATCATTCTTAAGGTATATTTTAGTCTTAGCATCTTTGTTTTTTTTTTTGCCTTTGTTAACGAAAATTGTGATTTCATTAATATCTTTGTTTTCTTTATTTGTTCAAGATAAGTGTGGGTGTACTCTGTGTTAACTCTTTCTAATAAAATCCTTGTCTTATCATTTTTGAATGAATGATCCTAAGGAGGGAGAAATAAACACCCCGAATTTCCGTCCCTGAAAAATTTCTAAATTTTAAACTCATTGCCCAGACTACAAATCTTCCTACAATTCGTAGGGTGTCATTATGGTTCGTATAACCCTAATTGTACCCTATAGTATGGATTGGCCCATTTTATATTATGGTTACAACTAGCTCCTAGTGAGTCGTAAAGACTCCATACTAGCCATATTGTCCCATCCATAGCAAAACCAGTGCTTGTTGCCAAAGTTTCTACTAATACTATGACTAGGACCTTACGATTCATAAGGTCCCTTGATGAGTCTTATTACCGAATTGTAACCAGACTAGTGTGGCTGCCCTTGGACACTGTCCAACATACAACTAAGGGTCACTAATGCAGAGTGAACTTACGAGTCATAACATTAACCGTAGCGACTGGGCGGTAGTTTCAATCTTTTTAATAAGGGCATAATGGACATTTCTTTCTTTCCCAAAACATAACCCACGACTTAAAACCCCTTTAGGGTTTTATTATAACTCAAAAATAAATTGAAATAACTTTTAGAACACTCTTAATTCTCCAAGGTCAAGATACTTGGGGTTTTCAAGGAGTTGATCAATTAGGGCTCTCACGAGTGTTTTCTCTCCATAAATTTTGATATGTTAGGCATGTGACTCTACCTCTTAATTTGTTTGCTTAAATCATGAAATTATATGATTGTTTATGTGGATTTAAACATGGGTCTTGATATGAGTTAAGGGCTTTGGAAGGATTGTTTCTTAAATTGTTTTCACGATTTAATATACTTTGTTCAGGCTTTATATAAGGTTTTAAACATATAGGGTGCATGAGAATGGTGAATAAACTAGGGGATTGTGATTCCCCTAAATTTTTTGAATATTGACAATTGAATTGGTAATAACCCTAACCCAAAATTTTTAAAAGTGATTTTGTATATGAGTATAATTGCATTAAGCTACTTTCAAAATAATTGCATGATATAAAAATGTTATTGAAACATGATGGTTTGATTTAATAAACAAAGGGAGTTTGTATTCTCGCATCTCGTATTAATGAACAAACATAGTTGTTTTCACCAAAGTTAATGGAATTGTAATTGGATGATGATGTTACCTTGCAAGTATAGTTGGTATGATGATACAAAAAATGTATGCCTTCAAATGTGTTGTGTTTTAATTATTGGGAAGGTGTGAAAAGAATTTTAATTGGGCTTAAAGTAAAGATGTGTAGCTGGTCTAGGAAAATAAAGGTTCCGAGGGACCACTACAGGAAACCACAATTGCCGATGCATGGGTCAAAAAGATAGGGTAGTTCGAGTCCCCCTTATTATATGATTAGGAGGTTTGAGTCTCCCATGATAAATAACTAGGTGTTTAAGTCACCTTTGATATATGTCAGGAGTTTTGAGTCCCCCATGGTGTATATGTACTTATAACTATCCTCTATTTTTTGCAGCTTTATGCACTGGGCCCTTTCTGTTGGGGAAGAGATGGACCCATATGTCCCATGGGTGTACAACCTAGGGTAAGATTTTCAAAATTCATGCAAAGCATTATTCGTATCCCGTCATGTAATATAAGTATCTATATATATGTGTCTGTATGCATACATATATGTGGACATGTACATTGAGTTGAATTGGATTTTGAATTGTCATTACTTTATCCTTATTCTTGAGTTACGTCTAGTTCTTATCTTGCTAACTATCTCTAGATGGTGTATCCCCACGCTACGCAGTTATCAAAAACACTTTTAGTTTTCCTATGTAGTGTTATGTGGATTAGCTTGATTTTTTGGTCATTTGTAGTGAAGTTTTGAGCTTTCATTATTTGAAATACTGGATCATTCCATCGATTTACTTTCATAAACTTGAACTAAAGAGTTAACATTAAAATTAACATTGTCATTGTCATTGTCATTATCAAGGTGAGGGGCATGTTCTGACTTAGATTATTTTTAGATTAGTATAGGCTTTGTAGATATTACTTTGGGTTGTGTATTGTTGTTGAAATTCTTAGAATTCTTTGAGTGTATTACAATTCTATCTTGTTATATATTTGGTTTTAAGTTGCAGCTAGGAGTATTATATTTTTTTGGCTGGGCAATGAGGGTGGTCTATGGTCCTCAGTGGACGTAAGATACCCATCACGTCCAAGAACTTGTTTGAGTCATGATAGGTTATGCTTTGAGTTGACCTCATATCTATATATATATATTTATATCTATCTTTATGTAGCTATGATATTACCATATATGCCTTCATTCAATTGTTCATATCGTATATTCATTCCTTGGCCTTGCATATTACTATATATTCTTCTGTCGTACTATTATTTGTATATTGGCTAGGGACATACGGTATGGTGTTGATATTCATGAATATGGATAGTATAGGCTAGTTTATCATTGGTACTTCCTTAGTCTTATAATGTTAGACTTTTACATGAATAGGATACCGGTTCCTCATTATTTCATTAGCTTGTTATATGATTTGTGGACTCTTGGGTGTAGTATCTATTTTGTTTATATGTTGTGTATATCTGCTTTATCCTTTGAGCTTAGTTTCCAGTTGCCTACTGAGTACCATTTGTTTAGTTCTGATACCATAGTTCTATAGTCTGTAGATCGTAGTATGGGTTATCATTATTGGTTTGCACATCGTGTAGAGCAGCCATGGTTTGGAAAATTCGATTAAGCTCCGGATTTCTGAAATGTTACTTACCTCCTTCTTATATACTAGATTTTTCTTTGTGTTGTATTCGTAGATAAGTTGTAACGATATAATTCCCTTTGCATTTCATTTTTGTACTCTTCCTATTAGAAACTCTTGTACTAATACCACCAATTTTTAGGATGTAATTATTTTCTTTATAATTCGGTAGTATATTTTTAGTGGTCATTATAGTTTAGTTTCACTTCCTCAATTGATTTAATCAATAAAGTGTGTTTAATGTGATGAGTTTGTTAATGTGGAGAAGGATTTTCCTTGTTCTACTTTCAAACCTACTCTTATATCAAAAGTGAGATGTGATTCACACGGTGGTAGGGGTGTATCTAGGGGTGCTGGAGGTAGAGGTAGAGGCACTCAAGGTGGTAGTCAAGGAGTGTCTAAGTCCTACAGTGAACGTGTTCAGTGATATGCTCTACCAACTAGGCATGAGGTAGAGGCCTCTTATTTTGTTATTATAGGTACCGTCCCAGTTTGTTGTAGATATGCATCCATAATATTTGACCTTGAGTCAACTTTCTATGATGTGCCTACATATTTTACTTTTGTTTTTGATGTTTTGTGTGATCCTCTTGCTATGCCTCTTAATGTTTCTACCCTAGTATAAGCTTATTTAGTAGTGGATTGGGTGTACCAATATTTTATGGTTCCCTTGGGGGCTGTGAGCTTAGGAGGGTATGCTTAATTTGCGATCAAAGGAGTTTATATCTTTTTTGAATGTTGGTCACATAGTAAGGAAAAGATGTTTGTCTTATTTAGCTCATATTTGTGATATTAGTACAACCTCACCACCTACTATGAATGCTATTTTAGTTTTTCATGAGTTAATGGATGTGTTTCCTATGAATTTTTGTTGTATGCCTCTAGATCATGATATCAGTTTTGCTATTGATGTAGAGCTAGGGACCAAGCCATTTTTATTCATCCATATAGGATGGCCCTAACTGAGTTGAAGGAGTTGGAGAAAAAATTTCAAGATTTGTCGAATAAGAAGTTTATTAGACCTAGTGTATCTTTTTAGGGGGGTTTGCCTTGTTTGTGAAGAAAAGGGATGGTTCTATTTGTATCTGTATTGATTATAGACAATTGAACAAGATGATGTTTAAGGAAAAGAACTCTTTTCTTCACATTTATGATATATTTGATGAACTTCATAGTGCTTTGATGCTTTTCTAGATTAATTTCAGATTCGGGTACCATCAATTGAAGATAAGAACTTCAGATATTCCAACGATAGCTTTTTAGACTCAATACTGTCATTATGAGTTGTTAGTCGTGGCTTTTAAGTTGACCAATGCACTTGTAGAATTTATGGATGTAATGAATCGAGTATTTTGATCATATCTTGACTCTTTTATGATTGTATCTATAGATGACGTCTTGGTTTATTCAAAGAGAGAAGACGACCAACTAAAACATTTGTGGATTGTGCTTAAGAAGTTGCGTGATGAGAAGTTGTATTTTATGTTTTCTAAGTGTGAGTTATTGTATGACATTTTCTCTTTCTTGGGTTATGTGGTGACTAAAGATAGTATTACAGTTGATCTATCCAAGATTATGGTGATTTTGATTGGGCTAGATCTATTTCTCCTACTAAGATTCATTGTTTCATCAGTTTGGTGGGACATTTATTAATGTTTTGTAGAAAGTTTCTCATCTATTATGGCTCCTTTGACCAAGTTGACTTATAAAATGGTGGATTTTAAATCGCCAGATGCATATGAGAAGAGCTTTCAAAGGCTCAAAGAAATGTTGACTTCAGCTTCTATCCTGATTTTTGCCAAGGAGGGTGCAGGCTTTATCATGTTTTTTGATTCTTCAATAATTATTTTTGGTGTGGTGTTGTTGGTAGAGTGAGGTGATTACTTATTCCACTTTTCAATTGAAGCCTTATGATAGAAATTACCCTACTCATGATTTAGAGTAGTTAGCAGTTATAGTGTTTGAGTTGAACTTGTGGAATCAATGCTTGTATAGTACCATACCTCATGAGATTTTCTTTATAACACCCGAATCTGATACTCGGAATGCTACACGGTGCTCATGACCGTGAAGGACCACAAGCTAAACCATTATTGATATCTATACCGTATACTATATAAAATACCTTATAATGAGGAAACAAGAACTGAAAGGCCATAAGTTTCAAAACTGATACATAGTAGCTGATAAAAATGTAACATCTGGGAGGGGTATGAAATATCCAAAACAATTAAAATAAGCTATCTGGAAAAACTATAGTCTGTAAAGCCTCCAAAAAGAGACTGTTTGAATAAGGAATTAATGGGATATGTCCCCAACTAACTCTAACAAATAAACTAATCACTGAGTTAATAAAATGATGATCATGTCATCGAAAGATGAGGACTCACTTGTAACTCTGACAGCTGAGACTGGAATCTACTAATGCTTTGGAGCACGTGTCTCTGAACCTATGGTATAAGACACCATAACGTAAATGCATCAGTACTTTGAATGTACTGGTATACATGTGAGGTAGGCTAAATGCATAGGGTTCATATTCATGAACAATAACAATAGCAGACTGACTATCATGAGCGTGAGAATACATGCATGGGACATAATAACTGACACTGATGCCATGATAACATAATTACTGAATCAGAATACTAATAACATAACATAGTAATAACTGATATAACTGATAACATGAGTGACTGTATCTTGCAGTCCTGAATCTAATGGAAATAGGATAGTCCCATACTGTATTCGAGTTGACAGTTTCTGACAGTCCTGAAATCTAAAGAACTATCTAAGTTCGATTATTGAGACTGATGGACTATGTCTGACAGTCCTGATCCTGTAACATGAAACTGTGGGTAGTAGTTATCTAACTGACATGCCCCTAATATGCCATTATGGCTGTGTTGGGGTATAATCTATAACCCCAATTGGAAGGATGTCAATACCGCACCACTGGTAAAGACAAGCTGTTGGTGACCTTAAACTGATAGTGTCCCCTAAAGAGAATGGTGAAGCCTTTATCTGACAGTGCTTATCCACCTCATCAACCCTCATCGGAAAGTGTTGATGTCGCAACCTATGCTTGCTACATAGTTCTGGAATGCAAGGATGACTTCTAAAAATCACACCCTTAAGTCATAGTATGTGTTCCCATCCTTGAGTTCACTCAGTGATAATTCCTACTCCTATCTGAATAGACTATGAACATGATTTATTGAACTGAACATGTGTTGAGTTACTGAATTCCGTTGATTGACGGAATTTTACTGATATCTCACAACTGACTGAGTTCATGAGATCATGAAGATTTCCTAAGTCATAAGACTGTCTGAAGTCTAAGGATTCATAGCTTGACTGAGAGTATCGTGAAAACATTACATGACTCTAGGCACACAGCTAATGTTTTGGAAACGAGTACTTCCAGGCCTCGATGGAACAAAACTGACTAAGCATAACTTACTTGAACATATAAGTAACATCATAATCCATATTACATTTATAGAAACATTTCATCAAAATATGTGATAGGCATAACTTGTACATACATGGGGATTTCATGTTATCATGCTCGTTAGGCACTTTTCCTTTATCTAGGCATTTAATCAAACATATTGTAGGCATGGTATATGTAAAAATCATTGTACAATAATTAAACGTCATGGTTTAATTCTAATTTCGTCATTCAAGGGTTTAGTCATAGGTTTGCATGAATCTATATCTATAATAATTTAACCCACAGAGAATTTTTCAGCTAATATAGAGTAGAATTCAATTTCTCATCATCCACATAAACTAGAGCAGATCAATCATGAAATTCATAAGAAAATCCATAAACTTGAATTTAGAAAAGTGATTCTTGGGCTTCATAGATGAAAGGATTCCATGAATGAATACTATGCATACCTTTTTTCATAAATACACGAAGATTGATGGAGGAAATTCTTGATTCTAAATCTTCTACGAAAAGCCCTAGGTTGTTCTTGGGAGATTTTTGAGAGAAGAGAGTGTACTTTGGGTGAAAAGTGTCTGAATCACATGTTAAAGAGATTAAATAGGGGTGGGAAATTAACCTTTTTAATCCTGAACATGTCTTGTAATTTCAGTAAAAATTTCCCGAATTGGACCCCTAGCGCGACGCAGCACTATCGCATAGGTGTCACTGAAATTTGACAATGGGTAAATTGAGGGATGGCTAGAGGTAGAGCTATTGCATTGCCCCTTCTTTTACGAACTGGAACTTTTTTGTGACGTGGAGGAAATCGTGCTGAGACACTAGAAAAAGACAATTGTCATTTTGGCTTGTGGAGCAGCGCGCCACTGACCAAAATGGCGCTGTTTTATGATGGAAACTTTATATAGTAATAACTTCTTACCTGGTTATCGTATATAGGAGAATTTTATATTGATGGAAAGCTTATTTAATTTCCCATATGACAAATAGTGAAAATGTTAAAAATACCATATATACGAAAGTGGATTCATCTTTCAAACAAAGCTCGTAATGTTTTTTAGATGATTTCAAGCTAGGAAAAGGTACGGTCTATTACAATATCTCCCCCTTACTTACATTCATCCTCGAATAAAACTAAGAGTGAGGGGAAGAACATAAACTAACATATATATTGAACATGAATAACTGAAACATGATCTCATTACTGACATGACTGATAACTGAATATATCATATTGGACACGCATACCTGATCCATGCATAACTAATTAATGAATGCATGATTGAGCATTCTGAGGAACTAAGTTTCTATTAATGAGAATGCATGTCTGATGCATAATTATATAACTGAACTGATAGATGAATGCATGACTGAATATGCAATGGTACTTGATACTAAGTTTGTGATGAACACTGAAATGAAACGGAGTAAGCTTAAGTAGGACAGTTACCTTGAGCTTGACCTGAGTTGGCGGAGTAGAGGTGAGAATACTTGGTACGCATGTTTTCTTCTGCTTCCTAAGTAGATCCCTCGACAAACTGATTTCACTAAAGAACATTAACTAGAGGGACTTCTTTGTTCCTCAGTTTACGAGTTTGATAGTCTAGGATTTCGACTGGAATCTATTCATAAGAGATACTATTCTGAACATCAATGCTCTGATAGGGACTACAATAGCTGGGTCACCTATGCACTTCTTGAGCAAAGAGACATGGAAGATTGGATGAACTGAGGCTATATCTGAAGGGAATTTGAGCTTATAAGGTACCTTGCCGAATCAACTGAGAATCTTGAAGGGACTGACATATCAGGGACTGAGTTTCCATTTCTTGCCAAATTGCTTCACTCCCTTCATGGGAGAGATCTTAAGATAGACATAGTCACCAATCTCAAACACGAGATCTTTTCTAAGAAAATCTGCATAGGACTTCTATCGACTCTAAGTAGGCCAGAGACTTTCTCTAACAACTAGACTTTTTCTAAGGCATCGAATACTAAGTAAGGCCCTATGATTGTGGCCTCACTAACTTTGAATCAACCAATCAGATATCTACATCTCCTACTATAGAGATTTTTGAATGGAGCCATAAGAATACTGGAATGATAGTTGTTGTTTTATAGAAACTCATTCAAAGGCAAGTGGTTATCCCAACTACCCTTGAAATCAATTGCACATGCCCTTAGCATATCTTTTAATGTTTGAATGGTCCTTTCTGCTTGAATATCTATCTGAGGATTAAAGGTTGTACGAAGATGAACTTGGGTACCAAGACCCTTTTGGAACTCTTTCCAGAAGTGAGAGGTGAATTGGATATCTTTGTATGAGATAATAGATAGCGGAATGTCATATAATCTAACCAACTCCCTAATGTTGAGTTTGGCATAATCCTCAACTGAATAAGAGGTATGAACTGGAAGAAAATGGACTGATTTGGTCATCCTATCTACAATGGCCCAAACTGAATCATTCTGGTCATAAGTTTGAGGCAAACCCACCATGAAGTCCATGTTCACTTCTTCCCATTTCGAAGTAGGAACTATGAACTCCTGCATAGGACCACTAGGATTCTGATGCTCTATCTTAACCTGCTAACATGTAGAGAATTTAGCCACAAAATCTGCAATATCTCTCTTCATCCCACTCCACCAATAGACTTCCCATAAGTTGCGGTACATATTTGTGGCCCCAGGATGAATAGAGTAGCGCACACTATGCGCTTTGCAAGAATTTGTTGCCTTAAGTCATCTAAACCTAGAACACAGAGAAGACCCTAAAAATCCAAAACACCATCTATGCCTTTGGATAAAACCTTTAATTTCTAATCCTGAACTGACTCTTTCAACTTTGCAAGACTGGGATCTCTATCTTGCTTTTTTTTCACCTCGGAAACTAGAGATGATTCTGAACTACTCTAAACCTATATGTCACCCTCATATATATTGACTAAGCGAATGCCTAGACTGGAAAGCTGATGTACTTCATGAGATAATTTTTTTTAACTGTTATCCATATGAGCAACACTACCCATAGACAGTGTACTAAGAGCGTCGGCCACTAAATTGGCCTTACACGAATGATAGAGGACACTCATGTCATAATCTTTCAAGAGCTATAAATAGCTTCTCTAATGAAGATTGAGATCTTTCTTAGAAAAGACTTACTAAATATTTTTATGATCTGTGAGTACATCTACATGAACTCCGTATAGATAATTTCTCCAAATAGTCAAGGCAAAGGCTTCGGCTGCTAAGTCAAGATCATGAATAGGATAATTCTTCTAGTGGCGTTTAAGCTGTTTGGAGGTATAGGCTATGACCTTATGATGTTGCATGAGTACACAACCTAAAACCACTCTGGATGCATCACAATACACTACTAACCCATCTGGACCATCTAGAATAGCTAAAACTGTTGCTTAGGTGAATAGAATGTTTAACTCTTGAAATCTCTTCTTGCAAGGATCTAACCACTGAAACTTGATTTTCTTCTGATTCAATCTGGACATAGGGGATGCAATAGAAGAAAACCCCTCAACAAACCGCTTATAATAGCTAGCCAAACCCAAGAAATTCTTTATATCTGATAAAGAGATAGGTCTTAGCCAGTTTTTTTACTATTTTGGTCTTTTGAGGATCTTCTCTAATGCAATTACCCGAATTGATATTACCAAGGAATTCTATTAACCTTGGACGAAATTCACACTAATTGAATTTGGCGAATAGCTGATGATCTCTGAGAGTATGAAGTACTATTCTGACATGGTCTGCATGCTTTCCCGCACTGCGGGAATATACCAGAATATCATCTATGAAGACTAACATGAACATGTCCAAGTACTATTTGAACACATATTTCATCAAGTCCATTAAAGCTATTGGGGAATTGGTAATACTAAATAACATGACTAGGAATTCGAAGTGACTATACCGAGTACGGAAAGCTATTTTAAGAATGTCTCATTCTCTGACTCAGAGCTGAGTATAGCCGGATCTGAGGCCTGTCATAGAGAAATAATTTTCACCCTAAAGTTAGTCAAACAAGTCATCAATTCTGGGAAGAGTATACTTGTTCTTGACCTTGACCTTATTAAGTTGGCTGTAGTCTATGTACATTCTGAGAGAACCGTCTTTCTTATGCACGAATAATACTAGTGCACCCTATGGGGAAATTCAAAGCCTGATGAATCCCTTACATTGGAGATCCTTCAATTGTTCTTTTAATTCTCTGAGTTCTACTGGTGCCATTCTTCATGGCCGAATAGAGATAGGATAAGTATTTGGAAAAAAATCAATGCCGAAGTCTATTTACCTTTCGAGAGGAATTCCTAGAAAATCTTCAGGAAAAACATCTGAATTTTTATTCACAACTGGAACGAATTCAATACTAGGAGTTTTGGAACTAGCATCCTTAACATGAACAAAATGATAGATATATCCCTTTGATATCAGTTTCCTTGCCCGAAAGTAGGAAAAAAGTTGACCACTAAAAGCGGATACACTACCCTTCCACTTAAGGAAAGGTTTATTTAGGAACTGAAACTGGATTATCCTATTTCTGCGGTCAACTATTACATAGCAGGAATTAAGCAAATACATGCTGAGAATGATATCAAAATAAGTCATCTCTAATTCAACTAGATCTGCTGAAGTGACTTTCTAAAATATCATAATTAGGCAGTTCCTGTATACTCATCGGGCTATGATATTTTTACCCACTGGGGTAGAGACTAAAAAGGGCTCTACTAGAATTTCCGTACTGACTCCGAAATCAACTACTATATAGGGAGTAACAAAAGATAAGGAAGCACCTAGATCTAGCAAAGCGTAAACATGCACATTAATGATCTATAACGTACCAGTAACTATATCAGGAGAATTTTCCTGATCTTTCTGGGACTAGAGAGAATAGATTATTTGGGCGTTGACCACTAGTAGCACTGGAGGTGGCACCCTGCTGATTTGGACGACTGGACTGAGCTGAGGAGTGAAGATGACTCTGATAACCCAATTGAGGGCATTCTCTGACTCTGTGGCCTGTCTTGACACAACCGAAATAAACATCGTTGCCATATCTGCACACACCCTTGTGGTTCTTACAATAAGTTTGAGAAAAGAGATTAGTCTGGGAACTGCTAACACTGCCCTGAGACTTAGATCCTAGTGCTCTATCTTTGTTACCATCTCTGAACTTAGGAAATGGATGATGAAGAAGCTAGAATTGATGACTTAGGACTAATCTGAAAGTGATTGCCTCTCTCTGACTTTGGCTAACTAAAATTAAAGCTGCATGTCTATCTCTCTTATTCTGCTTCTCCCTCTACTTAATATTCTTCTCCTCTATCTGCTAAGCATGAGTCATGAGCCTGGCAAAAGTCATGCCACTATTCAACATGGTGGATCTGCACCCATTAACCACGCTATCATTATCCCTAAAATGAACTTACTTATCTTTTCCCTGCTATCTATAACCACATGAGGGGCATATCTGGATAATCGAGTAAACTTAAGAGAATAATCTTTCATAGTCATATTGCCCTACCTGAGGTTGATGAATTCTAAGACCTTAGATTTTCTAAGCTCTAGGGGAAGAATCTATCAAGGAAAGAATAAGCAAGATCCTCTCACTCAAAAGGCCCTGCATCATCTGTCCTTTCTGACTTCCACTGTTTAAACTAAGTGTGCGCAACATCCTACAAATTATATGCAGCTAGCTCAGCACTCTCACTAGAAGTAACCCCCTATTATATTTGTAATGGTCTGCACCTGATCTAGGAATTCCTGAGGGTCCTCACTGACTAAGACCTGAGAAAGGGTGGAGGATTCATTCAGGAGAAATCATGAATCCTTGCTGCATCTGAATTGGCCACTGGATTGGCCAGAACGACAGTTGTTCATTCATTCTTAGCAGCAACTAAGTTAGCAAAAGTAGAGAATGCAGGTTAAAACTATACATGAGAAACATGTTCGCCTAAAGGTTTTTCGGGCTGAGGGGCAATCTGATTCTCATTTCTTCTTTTAGGAGGTATGTTCTATAGAATAAAGGGAGAAATGGATTAGACTGAAATATTGACTTGAGATTATGCTCTTTAGCATGACATGAATACTAAAAGAGGGGAAACTATTCCTAAAACATGTTATAGCCTCCTGTACAAAATGTGGTTTGCAACACACTTATGTACAATACTCTACTAGATGCGGCTTTCAGACTTCCTTGGACACTATTAAACCTACCTCTGATACTAAGTTTGTAATGCCCTAAATCTGATACCCAAAATACTACACGATTCTCATGACCCCAAAGGGCCACAAACTAACCCATGACCGATATATGTACCTGTATACTACATAAAATACTTTATAATGTGGAAACATGAACTAAAAGGCCATAAGGATCAAAACTGAGGCATAGTATCTGATAAAAATGTAACATCCGGGGGGGGGGGGATGAAAAACCTACAACAACTAAAATAAGCTATCTGAACATATTGTAGTCTGGAGGGCCTCTAAAATGTAATTGTCTGAATACAGAGTTAATGGAACATGTCCCCAACTAACTCCAACTAATAAACTAATTACTCAAATAATAAAATGATAATCATATACTCAAAAGATAAGGACTCACTGCTAACTCTAATGGCTTAGATTGGAATCTACTGATGCTCTAAAGCTCGTGTCTCTAAACTTATGGTATAAGACACCATATCGCAAATGCATCAGTACTTTGAATGTACTAGTAAGAATGTGAGGTATGCTAAATGAATAGGGTTCAAGTTCATAAACAATAACTATAGCAGACTGAATATCATGAGCATAAGAATACATGCATGAAACATAATAACTGTCACTGATACCATTATAACATGATTACTATAAAATCTAAATACTAATAAAATGACATACTGATAACTGATAAAACTGATATGAGTGACTGTATCTGACAGTCTAGAATCTAATAGAACTTGTCGAGTCTCGTTCTATATCTGAGTTAACTGTAACTGACAGTTCTAAAATCTAGAAAAATATCTGAGTTTTATTATTGAGACTGATTGACTGTGTTTGACAGTTCTAATTCTGTAACATAAAACTGAGGGTAGTAGTTATCTAACCAACATGCCCCTAATATTCTATTATGGCTAAGTTAGGGTCCAATCTGAAACCCCAATTGGAAGGGTGTCAATACCACTTTAGTAGTAAGGATAAGCTGTGGGTGACCCTCATCTAATAGTTTCCCCAAAATAGAATGGTAGGGCCCTTATTTGACAGTCCTTATCCACTTCATCAACCCTCATCAGACAATGTTTATGTCTCGACCTATGCTGGCTATGTAGTTCTTGAATGCAAGGATGACTTCTATGAATCACACCCTTATCTAATAGTGTGTGTTTTTATACTTGGGTTCACTTGGTGCTAATTTCTAATTCCATCTGAATAGAGTCTGAACATGATTTACTGAACTGAACATGGGATGAGTTACTAAATTTGGTTGACTGAAGAAATTCTACTGATATCTGATAACTGACTGAATTCATAAGATCATGGAGATTTCTTGAGTCATAAGACTATCTGAAGTCTAAGGATTCATAGCTTGACTGGGAGTATCCTAAAAACATAACATAGCTCTAGGCACACAGCTAATGTTTTGGGTATGAGTACCCCCAGGACTCGATGGAAGGAAACTGACCAAGCATAACATACTTGAACAAATAACTAATATTATAATCCATAATACATTTATAGAAGCATTTCATTAGAACATGTGTTAGGCATAACTTGTACATACATGGTGATTTCATGGTATCATGATAGTTAGGTACTTTTCCTTCATCTAGGCATTTAATCAAAGATATTGTAGGCATGGTACATGTAAACATCATTGTACAATAATTAAAGATCATGTTTCAATTCTAATTTCATCATTCAAGGGTTTAGTCATAGGTTTGCATGAATCTATATCTATAATATTTTAACCCACATAGAATGTATCACCCAACATGGAGTAGAATTCAATTTCTCACTATCCACATGAACAAGAGGAACCCAATCATGAAATTCATAAGAAAATCGATAAACTTGAATTTATAGTATAGATTCTTGGGTTTCATGCATAAAAGGAGTCCATTAATGATTACTATACATACCTTTGTTCGTAAATACACGAATATTGACAAAGTAAATTCTTGATTCTCAATGATCTATGAAAAGCCCTAGGTTTTTCTTGAGAGATTTTTGAAAGAAAAGACTGCATTTTGGGTGAAAAGTGGCTGAATGACTTGTTAAAGGTCTTAGATAGTGGTGGAAAATTGACCCATTTAACCCTGAACATGTCTTGTAATTTCAGAAAAAATTTCTCGACTTGGACCCCTGGCGCGAAGCAGCGCTATCTTGCTGTGTCATTGGAATTTGAAAATTGGGAAACTGAGGGATGGCTCGACGTGAATCCATCGCTTTTCCCCTTGTTTTATGAACTGGAACTTTGGTGCGATGTGGAGAAAATTGAGCTAAGACACTAGAAAAGTACAATTGCCATTTTAGCTTGTGGCGCGGCGCGCTACAGACCAATATGGCGTTGTTTTACAATGGAAACTTGAAATAGTCATAACTTCTTACCTGGTTATTGGATTTAGGTAAATTTTATACCGATGGAAATTTTATTGAATTTCCTATATGAAAAAAGTGAAAATCTTTAAAATACCACATGTAAAGAAGTGCATTCATTTTCCAAAGTAATCTTCTAATATTTTTTAGACGATTTCAAGCTAGAAAAAGGTATGGGGTATTACAATATCTCCCCCTTACGAATATTCATCCTTAAATGAAACTGAGAGTGAGGTAAAGAACATAAAATGACATACATACTGAAAATGAATAACTGAAACATGGTCCATGACTGACATGACTGATTATTGAATATATCATACTGGACACGCATACCTGATGCATGCGTAACTGATTCATGAATGCATGATTGAGTGTTCTGAGGAACTAAATTTCTCATAATGAGAATGCATGTATGATGCATAATTATATAAGTGAACTGATGCATGAATGTATGACTGAATATGCAATGGTTCTTGATACGAAGTTTGTGATGGACACTGAATATTAAACTAAGTTAAGCTTAAAGATGATTGTTACCTTGAGCTTGTTCTGAGTTCGTGGAGAAGAGTTAAGGATAATTGGTACAGATGGCTGCTTCTTCTTCCCATGTGGCTCCCTCGACAGAATAATTTTGCCAAAAAATTATAACTAGAGGGACTTCTTTGTTCCTAAGTCTACTAGTTTGATAGTCTTCGATTTCGACTGGAATCTCCTCATAAGAGATACTGTTTTGAACATCAATGCTTAGAATAAGGACTAAAATAGCTAGGTCACCTCTACACTTCTTGAGCAAAGAGACATGGAAGACTAGATAAACTGAGGCTATATCTGAAGGCAATTCGAGCTCATAAGCTTCCTTGCCGAACCGACTAAGAATCTTGAAGGGACTGACATATTGAGGACTGAGTTTTCCTTCTTGCCAAAACTTTTCACTCCTTTTATAGGAGAGATCTTGAGATAGACATAGTCACTAATCTTGAACTCAAGATCTTATCTACGAATATCTGCATAAGACTTTTGTCGGCTTTGAGCAGCCCAGAGTCTTTCTCTAATCAACTGGCTTTTTCTAAGGCATCGAATACTAAGTCAGGACCTATGATTGAGGCCTCACTAACTTTGAACCAACTGATCAAAGATCTACATCTCCTACCATAGAGATCTTTGAATTAATCCATTCGAATATTGGAATGATAGTTATTGTTGTATTCAAACTTAATCAAAGGCAAGTGGTCATCCCAACTACCCAAGAAATGAATTGCACATGCACTTAGCATATATTCTAAAATCTAAATGGTCTATTCTGCTTGACCATCTATTTAAGGATGAAAGGATGTACTGAGATGAACTTGGTTACCAAAACCTTTTTAGAACTCTTTGTAGAAGTGGGAGGTGAATTGGGTGCCTCTGTCTAAGGTAATCGATAAAAGAACGCTGTGTAATCTGACTAAATCCCTAATGTAGAGTCTAGCGTAATCCTCAGCTGAATAAGAGGGATGAACTTAAAGAAAATGGGTTGATTTGGTCATCCTGTCTGTAATGACCCAAACTAAATCATGCTAATGATGAGTTCAAGGAAAACCCATCACAAAGTCCATGTTCACTTCTTTCCACTTCCAGGTAGGAATAATGAACTCCTTCATAGGATCACTAGGCTTCTTAACCTGCTGACATGTATAGCACTTAGACACAAAATCTATAATATATCTCTTCATCCCACTCAACTAACAAACTTCCCACAAGCTGCAGTATATATTTTTGGTGCCTAGATGAATAGAGTAGTGCACACTATGTACTTCTACAAGAATTCGCTACCTTAGGTCATCTACACCTGGAACACAGAGATGACCCTAACAATGCAAAACACCATCTTTCCCTTGGGATAAAACCTCTACTTTTCGATCCTGAACTGACTCTTTCAACTTGACAAGGCAGGGATCTCTATCTTGCTTTTCTTTTACCTCAAAAACTAGAGATGATTCTGAACTACTCTGAACCTATATATCACACTCATCTGTATAAACTAAGTGAATGCCTAGTATGGCAAGCTGATGCACTTCCTAAGGTAACTTCTTCTTACTGTCATCCACATGAGCAACACTACCCATAGATAGTTTATTGAGAGCGTCGGCCACTACATTAGCATTTCTCGGATGATAGAGGACACTCATGTCAGAATATTTCAAGAGCTCTAACCACCTTCCATGACAAAGATTGAGATCTTTCTGAGAAAATATGTACTGAAGATTCTTATGATCTGTGAATACATCTACTTGAACTCTGTAGTGATAATTTCTCTAAATCTTCAAGGAAAAGACTATGGCTGCTAACTCAAGGTCATGAGTAGGATCATTCTTCTCATGGGGTTTAAGCTGTATGGAGGCGTAGGCTATGACCTTACCATGCTGTATGATGACACAACCTAAAACCACTTTGGATGTATCACAATACACGACGGACCCATCTGGACCATTTAGAAGTTCTAAAACTGGAGCTGAGGTGAGTCGAGTCTTCAACTCCTGAAAACTCTTATCGCAAGGATCTGATTACTGAAACTTGATATTCTTCTGAGTCAATCTGGACATAGTGTATGCAATAGAAGAAAATCCCATAACAAATCATCTGTAATAGCCAGCCAAACCTAAGATACTCCTAATATCTGATGGAGAGACAGATCTGGGCCAGTTTTTTACCTCTTTGGTCTTTTAAGGAACTACTGTTATGCCATCATCACCCGAAATAATATGACCAAGGAACGCTACTGAACTTAGCCAAAATTTATACTTACTGAATTTGGCAAATAGCTGATGATCTCTAAGAGTTTGAAGTACTATTCTGAGATGGTCTACATGATCTCGCGCACTACAGTAATAGACCAGAATATCATCTATGAAGACTATGATGAACATGTCCAAGTACTGTTTGAACATGCAATTCATCAAGTCCATAAAAGCTGCTGGGGCATTGGTACGATCAAATGACATAACTAGGAAATCAAAGCGACCATACCGATTATGGTAAGCTATTTTTGGAATGTCAAATTCTCTGACTCTGAGCTAATCATAGTCAGATCTGAGGTCTATCTTAGGGAAATAATTGGCACCCTAAAGTTGGTCAAATAAGTTATCGATTTTAGGAATAGGATACTTGTTCTTGACCATGACCATATTAAGTTGATGGTAGTTTATGTACATTCTGAGAGAACCATCTTTCTTGTGCACGAATAATACTACTGCACCCCTCGATGAAATATTAGGCTTCATTAATCCCTTCCCTAGGAGATCTTTCAACTGTTCATTCAATTCTCTGAGTTCTATTGGTGCCATTCTATATAGTGGAATAGGGATTGGCTGAGTATATAGAAGAAGATCAATGCCGAAGTTTATTTCCCTATCGGGAGGAATTCCTAAAAGATCTTTGGGAAAGATAAGTGAATTTTCATTCATAACTGGAATGGATTCAATGCTGGGAGTTTTGGAACTGGAATCCTTAACATTAACAAATTGATAGAGGCATTCCTTAGATAACATTTTCCTTGGCCGAAGATAGGAAATAAGTTGACCCCTAAAGTAGATACACTACCCTTCCACTCAAGGACGGGTTTATTTGGGAACTTAAACTGAACTATCCTATTTCTGCAATGCACTATGGCATAGAAGGAATGAAGCCAATCTATGTTGAGAATGACGTCAAAAAAAGTGATCTCTAATTTGACAAGATCTGCCGAAGTGACATTCTGAATTATCATAATCAGGCAATTCCTGTACACCCGCTGGGCTATGATGGTTTTACCCACTGGGGTAGATACTGGAAAATGCTATACTAGAGTTTCAGGACTGACACCAAAGTCAAACTCTATATAAGGAGTAAAAAAATACATGGAAGCACCTAGATCTAGCAAAGCTTAAACATGCACATCAAAGATCTGTAGCGTACCAGTAACCTCATAAGGAGAATTTTCCTAATCTTGCTAGGACTAGAGAGCATAGAATCTATTTGGGCGTTTCCCACTAGTAGCACTAGAGATGGCACCCTACTGATTTAGGTGACCGGACTAAGGCTGAGAAGAGAAGATGATTCTGATAACCTGACTGGGGGCAGTCTCTGAATTTGTGGATTGGCTTTCCACAACTGAAATCGACATCTCTACCAGCTCTACCCACACCATTATGGTTCTTACCAAAAGGTTGACAAAAGGGATTCGTTCGGGCACTGCTAACATAACCTTGGGACTTAGCCTGGTGATCTATCTTTGTTACCCTCTCTGAACATAGGAACTGGAGCACTGGCCGTTGAAGAAGCTAGAACTAATGACTTAGGATGAATCTGAAAGGGATTGCCTCTCTCTGACTTGGGTTGACAAAAATTAAAGCTACCTATCGTAGCTCTCTTATTCTGCTTCTCCTCTTATTCTGCTTCTCCCTTTGCTTAATATTTTTCTCCTCTATCTACTGAGCATGTGTCATGATCCTAGCTAAAGTTACATCACCAATCAATATGGTGGATCTTCACTCATTAACCATGCTATCATTCACCCCTAAAATGAACTTACTCATCTTAGCCCTACTATCTGCAAATATATGAGGGGAATATATGGCTAATTAAGTAAACTTAAGAATACTCTTTCATAGTCATATTTCCCTACTTGAGGTTGATGAATTATAGTAATTTAGCTTCTTTAAGCTTTGCGGGAAAGAATTTATCAAGGAAAGCAAAAGTAAACTCCTCCCACGCAACAGGCCCTGCATCATCTAGCCTTTCTCACTTCTAATATTTAAACCATATGTGAGAAACATCCTATAAATGAAATTCATCTTGCTCAGTACTCTAACTAGAATTAACCTCCATTATGTCTATAATCTTCTGCACCTGATTTAGGAATTCTTGAAGGTCCTCATCTGAATGACATAAATACTGAAAGAGGGGAAACTATTCCTAAAAGTTATTATAGCCTCTTATACATAAATATGGCACGCAACACACTCATGAACAAAACTCTGCTAGATGCGGCTTTCAAACTTCCTAGGACTTTATTGAACTTGGATCTGATACAGAGTTTTTAATGCCCCAAAACTGATACCCAAAATGCTACACTATGCTCATGACCCCAAAGGACCACAAGCTAAACCATGACTTATATTTGTACCTGTATATTGTATAAAATACTTTATAATGAAGAAATATGAACTAAAAGGCCATAAGTTTCAAAACCGAAACATAGTATCTGATAAAATTGTAATATCTGGGAGAGGTATGAAATACCCAAAACAACTGAAATAGTATCTAAACGTACTGTAGTCTGGAAAGCCTATAAAACAAGACTATCTGAATAAGGAGTTGGTGGGATATGTCCCCAACAAACTCTAAATAATAAACTAATTAATGAGATAATAAAATAATGACCTTGTCCTTGAAAGATGAGGACTCACTGCTAACTGAGATAGCTGAGACTAGAATCTACTAATGTCTAGAGCTCGTGTCTCTGAACCTATGGTATAAGACACCATAGCATAAATGCATCAGTACTTTGAATGTACTAGTATGAATGTGAGGTAGGATGAATGCATGTGGTTCAAATGCATGAACAATAACAATAGTATAATGACTATCATGAGCGTACGATTACATGAATGAGACATAATAACTGACTCTGATACCATGATAACATAATTACTAAATATGAATGTTGATAATATAACATACTAATAACTGATACAGCTGATAACATGAGTGACTATATTTGACAGTCTTGAATCTAATGGAACTAGTTGAGTCCCATACTGTATCTGAGTTGACTGTATCTAATATTCCTAAAATCTAATGAACTATCTGAGTTCTGTTACTGAGACTGATTGACTATGTCTGATAGTATGGATTTTGTAACATGAAACTGTGCGTAGTAGTTATCTAACTGATATGTCCCTAATATGGCATTATGTCTAAGTTGGATTCCAATCTATAACCCCAATTGGAAGTTTATAAATACCACGCCACTAGTAAGGACAAGTTATGGGTCATCCTCATCTGCTACTATCCACAAAAGAGAATAGTGGGTCCCTTATCTGATAGTGTTTATCCACCTCATAAACCCTTATTGGATAGTGTTCATGCCTCAAAATATGCCGGCCACATAGTTCTGGAATGCATGGATGACTTCTAAGAATCACACCCTAATCGAATAGTGTGTGTTCCCATCCTTGGGTTCACGCGATGCTAATTTCTACCCTAATCTAAATAGACTCTGAACATGATTTACTAAATTAATCATAGTATGAGTTACTAAATTCTATTGACTGATAAAATTCTACTGATATCTTATAACTGACTAAGTTCATGAGATCATAGAGATTTTTTGAGTCATAAGACTGTCTGAAGTCTAACGATTTATTTCTTTACTAATAGTATCATGAAAACATTACATGGCTCTAGGCACATAGCTAATATTTTGGGTACGAGTACCCCCAGGATTCAATGGATGAAAACTGACCATACATATAACTAACATCATAATCCATAATACATTTGTAGAAGTATTTCATCAAAACATCTAATAGGCATAACTTGTACGTACATGGGGATTTCATGGTATCATGCTAGTTAGGCACTTTTCCTTAATCTAGGCATTTAATCAAATATATTGTAGGCATGGTACATGTAAATATCATTGTACAAAAATTAAACATCAAGGTTCAATTCTAATTTTATCATTCAAGGGTTTAGTCATAGGTTTGCATGAATCTATATCTATAATAATTTAACCCACATAGAATTTATCACCTAACATAGAGTAGAATTTATTTTCTAATTATCCATGCGAACAAGAGCAGCCCAATCGTGAGATTCATAAGAAAATCCATAAGCTTGAATCTAGAAAAGGGATTCTTGGGCTTTATGGACAAAAGGAGTCCATGAGTGAACACTATATATACCATGGTTTGTAAATACATAAAGATTGATGGAGGAAATTCTTTATTCTGAATCTTCTATGAAAAATCCTAGGTTGTTTTTGAGAGGTTTTTGAGAGAAGATAGTGTATTTTGGGTTAAAAGTGGTTGAATCACATGTTAAAGGGCTTAAATAGGGATAGGAAATTGACCCTTTTAACCCTAAATGTGTTTTGTAATTTCAATAAAAATTTTCTGTATTGGACCCCTAGCATGACGTGGTTCTATCGCACTATGTCACTGGAATTTGACAATTGGTAAATTGAGGGATGGCACGCCGTGGAGCCATCGTATTTCCCCTACTTTTTCAGTGTGGAACTTTGGTACGACATGGAGGAAATCACACTAAGAAATGGGAAAAGGATAATTGATATTTTAGCTTGTGGCGCGGCGCGCCACTGACCAATATGGCGCTGTTTTACGACGGGAAATTGAAATAGTCATAACTTCTTACTTGGTTATCAAATTTAGGTGAATTTTATATCGATGAAAATTTTATTAAATTTCCCACATGACAAAAAGTGAAAATCTTAAAAATACTATGTGTACAAAAGTGGATTCATCTCTTAAAGAAAACTCTTAACATTTTTTAGATGATTTCAAGATAGGAAAAGGTATGGGGTATTACATTCTTAGATCATGCTAGTGTATAGTATTTCTTCAGATAACAAAATATAAATGTGAGGCAGTGGTGTTAGATTGAGTTTCTAAAGTATTATGACATCCCTATTTTGTACCATTCGGGTAAGACTAATTTGGATATGGATGGCTTGAGTTGGAAGTAGACTAGTATGGAGAGTTTAGCTTATCTCTTTACCTAGGAGTTTCATTTAGCCTTGGAGGTTCGATATTTACCAACCAGTTAGTTAGGCTTGTTATTTTGACACTCTAGCATATTTTAGACTTTATTGATGCTTGATTTTCCTTGATGGAGCAGATTTAAACTCACTAATTTGATGATGATAGTTTGTGGCTGATTCAAAATAAGGTGTGAAGTGGGGAGGCTAAGAAAGATTCTCTTGATTCTAACTGTGTATTGAGAAAGATGGCCAAGTTAGTGTGTCGATAGTCAAAGATAGGGTGAGTTTGATTTTAGAGAAGGCTTATTGCTTTAAATATTTTATTAATCTAGGTATGACAAATAATATCATAATTTGAAGCAACTTTACTGGTGGACAAGTATGAAGAGGGATATGGCAAATTTTATAGCTCGTTATTTGCATTGTTAGTGGGTAAAGGCCGAGCATCATAGACCAGGTGGTTTGATTCATAGATTACCCATTCTTGAGTGATAGTGGGATCCGATTACCATGGACTTTCTCACTGTGTTGCCTAGTACTTCTCATGGTTCTAACTGTATTTGGGTTATCATGGATCAGTTAACAAAATCAACCTATTTCATCCCTGTTCAGATTTTCTTTAGTATTGAGAGGTTGGTCCATATCTATATTCTTGAGATACTTCACCTTCATGGGGTAAATATATATATTATTTTATACAAGGGCTTCATTTTTACTTCTAGCTTTAGGAAAACTTTTTGTAGGAGAAGTTGATCTACGCATGGTTAGTAAAAGCGGACTATTCAGGTTTAGAGGCTATCATCCACACATATCATTTAGATTTTGAGGGTTTGTGGGAGCAACATTTTGCATTAGTATTATTTACGTATAATAATAGGTAGTATTAGAGTAAATAACTATCCTCTTTTATTGGATTGTAGTGTACGTATTGTCCATATACCATTGGTTGGTTTGAGAATTTTGAGTACATATCCTTTGGTACTAATCTTTTTTATGAGTTTTTTAAAAGAGTTAGGGTGATCCAAGATAGGCTTTGGGTATGCCACCGTAGGCAAAAGAGTTATACAGATCGCAAAAGTTGTTCCTTATAATTTGGGGTTAGTGATCAAGTCCTTATTTATGTGTCTCCCATGAAGGGTGCGATGAGGTTTTAAGAGAGGAGCAAGCTTAGCTCCAGGTATATAGTACCATTTGAGATTCTTTTGACTGTTGGGGAGGTTGCTTATGAGTTTGCCTTACCTCCTAACTTTTTTCATTCATCTAATTTTTAAAGTGTCTATGTTTCAATGCTATATTACAGATGAGTCTCATGAGCTTTGCTTGGATTTTATTTAGTTGGATGAAAAATTGACCTTCATAAATGAGTCTGTTTCCATTTTAGTTAGAGATGTTAAATGGTTGCATTCTAGGGACAGTTTTGAAATTAAATTTTAGTGGAGACATCGCCTATTTAAGGAGGATACTTGGGAGGTTGAGTTTTACATGCATAGTACTTACCCTTAACTCTTTACTGATTAAGGAATTTACTTACCTTTAGTTACAGGATGAACAACATTTTAAGAGGTCGATGATGTAGTGACTTGAATTTGTAAATTTCCTATTTCTCTATGTTTTTACCATTCTTGACATTTCTCATAGTTGCAACATATTGATTTTGAGGTTTGAGGGTGATTGTTATGATTTCTAATGCGATTGCAAATGAGTTGTGTGGGTTTGTGGTTTACAGAGGCTTGAGAAAGCCACATAGTATACTTTGGTCAACATTTGTTGTTCTTATTGTTGGATGGCAAAAATGGAATTCGATCTAAAATGTAAAAATTAGGTCAGTTGCAGGTTTGGTTCGATTTTGCAACTGTTATATCCCATTTTGACCCTTTGTTTAAAATAGAGCAAAATAGAGTCTCGAGGTTTAGTTTACTAATAATGAAACTTTTTCAAAATCTGGCATCTCCTTAATGTCTGGAACATCAAAATATCCAAATAACATCTATAGTTTTCTACTATTACGTCCTGAAGGAATATTGAAGTTCTATTTGGAGACATTTTTAACTTTGTTTCTACTGTGGTTGATGTTCTGGCATTTTATGAAAGAATTTTCAGCTTTTACGAGAGAAAATTATTTGTTTTCTAGCAACTGCTAAGGTATTTGGTGCTTGTTTTACTTGTTCTTAGGAAACTAATGCAGGAGTAAGAATAATTTTGAAAAGTGGGTTCTGGCAGGCAGCATGGGTAAACTGCCGAACCATCATCAATTCTATGAACCGCTATCCAACCATCACACATTGGGCAGAAAGAAGAATATCTAGATTATGGGCGATGGTTGAAGTGGATGATAGTCAGAGGCACGGCAGACGAACTCCCTGACCATCAAAACTTAAGCAAAATATCAAGCATACATAAAAAGGGCATCGGACCAAGCGACTGACCTTCAAATCTACGATGGGTCGTCGGCTTATCTATTGCACCTTAACTATAAGGATCATGATTGGTCTCAATGAAGGGCCTCTATCTATTGCAACCAATGAAGCTAGAAGAACAAAAATACTAGAATGGATTATATGTACAACATAGGATCCATAAAAACACGGTAATTAATTCTAGGAATATGTATATGGAGGCCATAATGGCCAAATTATTAAAAGGGGTGGTATCAACTACTCTCGAAGTTAGGCAGATGAAATGGGATTTATAAACCATGAGTAAATTAGTTGACTCTAATTCATATCTATTAATCACTTGGAGCAACAGATGAACCAATTATGAAAAATATTCAATCAAAGAAAAAATGTAACTTTACATTGTAACACAGAAAATCGAGGAATGATAATTCATGTATGGTTATTACTACTAGGTGTGGTTAGACTTCACTAGGCTCATTTCCAAAGACCCTTCTAATGTGGATGATGTAGAGTTAGAGGATGAGGTGAATGATGAGTCATAAATTGAGTCTAAAAAATGGGGAGACTTAGAAAAGAAGAGTGCAATAGTCAAACAAAAATATACGACAAAATAAGTTACTGATATGGAGGAGAAAAAAAGCATGGAGATAAAAGTTGTCCTAATAAGAATGCCAAAGCCACCACCTCCTTTTCCAAAAATATTAAAGAATAAAGTAGATGAGGGAAAGTTTAGAAAATTCATGGCTATGCTGGAGCAGTTGTCAGTGAATATTCCTTTAGTTAATGCACTAGAGCAGATGCAGAGATACACTAAATTCATGAAGGACCTTGTGCCGATGAAAAAAATAGTCAGCTATGATCCCGTCGATGACCTTCATCATAGTAGTTCCAAAGGTCATTCATTGCAGTCTATCCCTCTGGTATTTGAGTTTTCTTAGGTGTTTCTTGATGATCTTCCTAGTTTTCCTATTAATAGGGAAATTATTTTTAGGACTGATCTCTTTTTAGGCACTCATCCTATCTCTATCCCTCCCTATTAAATGGCTCCTACTGAGTTCAAATAACTAAAGCTATTGAATAATCTTCTATATAAGGTTTTCATTAATCCTGGTGTTTCCTCATGGGTTGTTCCTGTGCTCTTCGTGTGTACGAATAATGGTTCCCTTCGGATGTGTATAGAGTATAGCTAGTTAAATAGTGTGATCATGAAGAATAAATGTCCTTTTCTGAGGACTAATGACTTATTTAACCAACTTTAGGTTGCAAAGTATATTTTTAATATTGATCTTTGGTTGGGTTATCATCAATTGAAGATCAGGGATGTGGATATCCCTAAGATGGTCTTCCAAACTTGGTATCATTATTCTGAGTTTTTGGTAATATTCATTGGTTTGACTAATACCCTAGCGATATTCATAGATCTCATGAATCGAGTATTTAGTTAGTTTCTGGACTTGTTACATTGTGTTTATTGATGATATTTTTGTGTCTTCAAAGAGTGAGAAGAATCATGCCAATCACTACCATATCGTATTATAGACCCTTAAAGATCAGCATGTGTATGCCGTGTTTTTGAAGTTTGAGCTCTAGTTAAATATTGTCACTTTTCTGGGTCATGTTGTTTTAGTGAAGGAAACATGGTGGATCCATAAAAGTTGTAGTGGTTAAGAAGTGGCCTAGACCCATGACTCCAATTGATAGTCAGAGCTTCTTGGGTTTGGCTAGATATTATAGGAGGTTTGTGGGGAGATTCTCTTCAATTGCTACTCCGTTGACTAGATTGACTAAGAATAAAGTGAAGTTCCTGTGGTTTGATATGTGCGAGGCTAGCTTTGAGAAGTTCAAGGTTAATTTGATTTTTACTCCTGTACTGACATTGCCTAAGGGTATTGACAGCTTTATGGTCTATTGTCATACATCCCATATGGGATTAGGTTGTGCTCTAATGCAGCATGATAAGGTAGTGGCATATGCTTCTAGAAAGTTAAAGGTCCATGAAAGGAATTATAAAATTCATGATTTTGAGTTTTTGGCCATGGTGTTTGCTTTGAAGATCTAGCGCCACTACTTGTATGGAGTTCATATTGACATTTATTCTATTTATAAAAGCTTGTGGTATGTGTTCACCCATAAGGTGTTGAATATTAGGAAAAGAAGATGGATTGAGTTACTCAAGAATTATGACATGAGTCTGCATTATCATCCAAGTAAACCTAACATGGTTGTTGATGCTCTTAGTAGGTTTGTCATAGGGAGCTTGTCTCATGTCAAAGAGGAAAAGTGAGGCTTGGTGAAGTATATTCACTGTTTGTTGAATCTTGGGGTTCATCTGTTAGACTCTGAGAATAGAACTGTGATTGTGTAGGAGATGGTGAATTCATATCTTGGTACTAAGGTAAAGGAGAAAAAAGTTTTGGATCCTATCTTGATGCAGATCAAGAATGATGTTGGTTAGCAGAAAGTGATGGTTTTTTAAACTGATGGTGATGGTATCTTGAGGTACCAAGGAAGGTTGTGTGTTCCTGATATTGATGGGCTAAGAGAGTGGATTTTGGTTGAGGGTCATGAGTTAAGATACACAGTTTATCCTAGTTTGATAAAGATTTATCATCATTTAAAAAAAAATCTAGTTGTGGAGTAACATTAAGAGGGATGTGGTTAATTTGGTAGCGAAATGTATTGTTTGTCAAAAAGTGAAGATGGAGCCGTTGAGGCCTAGTGGTTTGACTCAAGTGATTTAGTTTCCTGTATGGAAATGGGAAGTGATTAATACGGATTTCATTATCGGTCATCCGTGGTATCACTATTTATTTTATTCGATTTGGGTTATCTTGGATAGGATAACAAAGTCTACTTATTTCTTACCTGTGAGGACTAATTTGTCTACTGAGAATTGTGCAATGTTGTTCATACATTAAAATCATCATGTTGCATGGAGTCCCTATTTCTATTATATCTGATCGTGGTATACTGGTCTTATCTCACTTCTAGCATTTCTTTAAAAATAGTTTGGGAACTAAGGTGAGCTTTAGCACTACCTACCACCCCCAAATAGATGGACAAGTAAAGAGGACCATTCAGATATTAGAGGATATGGTTTGATCTTTTGTGATTGACATTGGTGGTAACTGGGTTGATCATTTTCCTCTCATCGGTTTGTTTATAATAATAATTACTGCTCTAGCATTGGGATTGATCCATTTAAGGCTTTTTATGGTAGGAGATGTTATTCACTGATTAGGTGGTTTGAGGTTGGTAAGGTTGGGTTGTTCGATCTTGATCTGGTTCATCAGACTACAGAGAAGGGGAAGATAGTTTTGGATATACTTAAGACCACTCAAAGTCACCAAAAATCTTATATGGGAGTGAGGCAATGGGAGATGGACTTCGAAGATAGTGATTGGGTATTCGTAAAGGTGTCTCCTGTGAAGGGAGTAGTATAATTTGGTAAGAAGGCGAAGCTTAGTCCCTATTATGTGGGTCCATATTTTATTATGAAGAGAGTGGGTATTGTGGCTTATAATTTAGAGTCAACTCCTTGTTTGGGTTTTGTTCACTAGGTTTTTCATGTTTCGATATTGATAAAGTGCATCAGTGATCCTTCGTTGGTGGTTCCGTTGGAAAGTGTTTGTGTTTCACACTCCTTATTGTATGAGAAAGTCCTGGTTTAGATTTTGAATCGACAAATCTATCGATTGTGGACTAAGCATGTGGCTTCGCTGAAGGTTCTATAGAAGAACCAAAAGTTTAAAGAAGCTACTTGGGAAGCTAAAGAGGACATAAATTCCAAATACCTATTTTTGTTCCCCGTTCTAGATAATCATTCTTAAGATATGCGTTAATCTTAGCATCTTTGTTTTTTTGACTTTGTTAATGAAAATTATGATTTCATTGATATCTTTGTTTTCTTTCTTTGTTAAAGGTAAGTGTGGGTGTACTCTGTATTAACTCTTTGTAATAAAATCCTTGTCCTATCATGTTTGAATGAATGATCCTAAGGAGGGAGAAAGAAACACCCTAAATTTTGGTCCCTAAAAAATTTCTAAATTTGAAATTCACTGCCCACACTACGACTCTTCCTACAATTCGTAGGGTGTCATTATGGGTCATATAACCTTAATTGTAGCCTACACTATGGATTGGCCCATTTTATATTATGGTTACAAATAGCTCCTAATTAGTCGTAAAGACACCATACTAGCCATATTGTACCATCCAGAGCAAAACCAGTATTTGTTGCCAAAGTTTCTACTAATACTATGACTAGGACCTTATGATTCATAAGGTCCCTTGATGAGTCGTATGAACGAATTGTAACCAGACCAGTGTGGCTGCCTTTGGATACTGTCCAACCTACGAATAAGGGACACTACTCGTAGGGTGACCTTATGACTCGTAAGGTTAACCGTAGCGATTGGGTGGCAATTTCGGTCCTTTTCATATGGGCATTATGGACATTCCATCTTTCCCCAAAACATGACCCACGACTTAAAACCCCTTTAGGGTGTTATTATAACTCCAAAATAAATTGAAATAACTTTTAGAACACTCTCAATTCTCCAAGGTCAAGATACATAGGATTTTAAGGAGTTGATTAATTAGGGCTCTCACGAGTGATTTCTCTCAATAACTTTTGATATTTAAGGCATGTGACTCCACCCCTAAATTTATTTGTTTAACGTATGAAATTATATGATTATTTATGTGGATTTTAACATGGGTCTTGATATGAGTTGAGGGTTTTGGAAGGATTGTTTCTTAAATTGTTTCCCACGATTTGTAATACATTGTTCAGGCTTTATATATGGTTTTAAATTTATAGGGTGCACGGGAATGGTAAATAAACTAGGGGATTGTGAGTTCCCTAAATTTTTTGAATATTGACAATTGAATTAGTAATGACCGAAACCCAAATTTTTTAAAAGTGGTTTTGTGTATGAGTATAATTGCATTGAGCTACTTTCGAAACAATTACATGATATAAAGAGGTTATTGAAATACGATGGTTTTATTTAATAAAGAAAGGGAGTTTTTCTCTCACATCTCGTATTAATGAACAAAGAGAGTTATTTTCCTCAAGTTAATCGAATTGTAATCTGATGATGATGTTACCTTGCAAGTATAGTTGGTCTGGCGATACCAAAAGTGTATGCCTTCAAGTGTGTTATGTTTTAATAATTGGAAAGGTGTGAAAAGAATTTTAATTGGGCGTAAAAGAGAGATGTGCAGTCAGGACAAGAAAATAGAGGTTCTGAGGGACCACTACAGGAAACCACAATTACCGATGCAGGGGTCAAAAAGATATGGTAGTTTGAGTCCGCCTTATTGTATGATTAGGAGGTTTAAGTCTCCTATGTTAAATAACTAGGTGTTTAAATCACCTTTGATATATTTCAGGATTTTCGAGTCCCCCACGGTGTATATATATATATATTTATCCTCTATTTTTGCGGCTTCATGAACTGTGCCCTTTTAGTAGGGAGAGAGATGGACCTATATATCCCATAGGTGCCTTATTATGATGGTTATGCTACATAAACCCGGGTAATATTTTTAAAGTTCATGCAAAGCCTTATTCCATAGCTCATCATGTAATATAAGTATATATATATATGTGTGTGTATGTTTGTATGTGTGTGTATGCATATATGTATGTGGACATGTATATTAAGTTGAACTGTATTTTTAATTGTCTTTACTTTATACTTATTCTTGAGTTACATTCTAGTGCTCAACCTATTAAATATCTCTGCATCGTGTATCCCCACGCAATGCATGCATCAAAAACACTTTTATTTTTCCTGTACAGTGTTAGGTGGATCGGCTTGATTCGTCGGTCATTTGCAGTGAAGTATTGAGCGTTCATTATCCTAAATACTTAATCATTCCATTGAATTACTTTCATAAACTAGAATTAAAGATTTAACATTAAAATTAACATTGTCATTATCAGGGTTAGGGCATGTTCCTACTTAGACTATTTTCAGATTAGTATAGGCTTTGTAGATATTACTTTGGATTGTGTATTATTGTGGATATCCTAAGAATTATTTGAGTTTAATACCATTCTATCTTGTTATATATTTGGATTTAACCTGCTACTAGGAGTATTATATTTTTTTGACTACGCAATCGGGGTGGTCTCGGGTCCTCAGTGGACTTAAGATACCCATCATGTCCAGGAACTGGTTTCAGTCATGATAGGTTATGCTTTGACTTGACCTCATATCCATATGTATATATTTATATCTAGCTATATATAGCTATAATATTACCGTATATGCCTTCATTAAATTGTTCATATCATAAATTCATTCCTTGGCCTTGTATATTACTATATATTATTCTATTGCACTATTGTTTGTATATTGGCTAGAGACATATGGTATGGTATTAATATTCATGAATATGGCTGGTATAGGATAGTTTATCATTGGTACTTCCTTAGTCTTATAATGTTTGACTTTTGGACATGAATAGGATAGTGGTTCCCCATTATTTCACTGGCTTGTTATATAATTTGTGGACTCTTGGGTGTAGTATCTGTTTTGTTTATATGTTGTGTATATCTGCTTTATCCCTGGAGCTTAGTTGGCAGTTGTCTACTGGGTACCATTTATTAGGTTCTCATACTATAGTTCTATAGTCTGCAGATCGTAGTATGGGTTATCACTATTGGTGTGCACGTCGTGCAGATCAGCCATGGTTTGGAGACTTAAAGTGCGCTCCTGATTTCTGAAATATTACTTACCTACTTTTTTGTACTAGAATTGTCTTTGTATTGTATTCGTCAGTAAGTTGTAATGGTATAATTCCTGTTGCATTTCATTCATGTACTCTTCCTAGTAGAAGCTCTTGTATTGATACCATGAATTTTTGGGATTATATTTTGTAGTTGCTTCATTGTTTCATCTATTCCATAATTCTTTTCTTTATAAATTTGATAGTATGTTTCTAGTTGTTTCAAGCAATTGGTTTGGCTTGCCTACGGGTGGGTTATAGTAGGTACATCATGACCTAAGAAATTGGGTCTTGATAGTGTTTTTCATTGTTATCATGGTAGGGCAGTTCAAGCCAATTTGTAGCGATTAGTTAATAGGTCTTTAGGTCCAGTGAATTGGGGTAGCCAGAGATCTAGTTCAGGTGGTCATTTTAGTTTAGTTGCACTTCTTCAATTGAGTTAATATATAAAGTGTATTTTATGTGATGAGTTTGTCCATGTGGAGAAGGGTTTTCTTTGATCTACTTTTAGACCTACTCTTATATCAAAAGTGAAATCTGATTCACATAGTGGTAGGGGTGCATCTAGGGGTGCTAGAGGTAGAGGTAGAGGCGCTCAAGGTGATATTCAAGGAGTCACTAAGTCCTAGAGAGGACGTGTTCAGTGATATGCTATACCAACTGGACATGAGGTATAGGGCTCTTATGTGGTTATTATAGGTATCGTCCTAATTTGTTATACATTTGCGTCCATATTATTTGACCCTGAGTCAACTTTGTATGTTCTGTCTACATATTTTACTTGTGGTTCTGATGTTGTGTGTGATCCTCTTACTATGCCTCTTCATGTTTCTACCCTAGTATAAGATTATTTAGTGGTGGATTGGGTGTACCAATCTTTTGTGCTACCCTTGGGGGCTATGAGCTTAGAAGGATATGCTTAATTTACAATCAAAGGGACTTATATCTTTTTTGAATGCTTGTCGCATAATAGAGAAAGGATTTTTGTCTTATTTAGCTCATATTTGGGATATTAGTAGTACCTCACCGCCTCCTATGGATGCTATTTTATTTTTTTATGAGTTAATGAATGTGTTTCCTATGGATTTTCCTTGTAAGACTATAGATCATGATACCAGTTTTGTTATTGATGTAGAGCTAGGCAACAAACCCATTTTTGTTCCTCCATATAGGATGGCCCCAACTGAGTTGAAGGAGTTGGAGGAAAAATTTCAAGATTTGTCGAGTAAGAGGTTTATTAGACCTAGTGTATCTTTTTAGGGGGTTTGCCTTGTTTGTGAAGAAGAAAGATGGTACTATCTGTATCTGTGTTGATTATAGACAATTGAACAAGATGATATTTAAGAAAAAGTATCTTCTTTCTCACATTGATGATATGTTAGACCAACTTCAGAGTGCTCTGATGTTTTTCTTGATTAATTTGAGATCCAGGTACCATCAATTAAAGATAAGAACTTCAGATGTTCCAACGATAGCTTTTTAGACTCAATACTGGAATTATAACTTTTTAGTCTTGGCTTTTAAGTTGACCAATGCACTTGTAGAATTTATGGAGTTGATGAATCGAGTATTTTGATTGTATTTTAATGCTTTTATGATTTTATCTATAGATGACATCTTGGTTTATTCAAAGAGAGAGGCTGACCATGTGAAGCATTTGAGGATTATGCTTAAGAGGTTGCGTGAAGAGAAGTTGTATGTTATGTTTTCTAAGTGTGAGTTATTGTATGAGTTTTTTCTCTTTCTTGGTTCATATGGTGACTAAGGATAGTACTGCAGTTGATCCATCCAAGATTATGGCGATTTGTGATTGGGCTGGACCTATTTCTCCTACTGAGATTCATAGTTTCATTAGTTTGGTGCGATATTTATTAAAGTTTTGTAGAAAGTGTCTCATCCTTTATGGCTCCTTTGACCAAGTTGACTTTTAAAAAGGTGGATTGTAAATTGCCAGATGCATATGATAAAAGCTTTCAAAAGCTCAAAGCTCTGTTGACTTCGGTTCCTATCTTGACTTTTCCCAAGGTGGGTGCAGGGTTTATCATGTTTTGTGATACTTCAGTAAATATTTTTGGTGTGTTGTTGTTGTTAGGGTGAGGTGGTTGCTTATTCCATTTTTCAATTGACCATTCTTAATATTTCTCGTTGCTGCAACATATTAATTTTGAGGTTTGAGGGTGGTTGTCATGATTTCTAATGTGATTGCTAATGAGTTGTGCGGGTTTGTGGTTTATAGAGGCTTGAGAAAGTAATCTAGTTTACTTCGATCAAAATTTGTTGTTCTTAGTGTTGGATGGCAAAAATGAAATGAGATCTAAATTGTTAAAATTATGTTAGTTGTAGGTTTGGTTTGATTTTGCGACTGTTATATCTCATTTTGACCCTTTGTTGAGCAAAATAGAGTCTCGAGGTTTAATTTACTGATAATAACACTTTTTTAAAAATCTGACATCACCTTAAAGTCTGGAACGTCAAATTATCTAAGTAACATTTATAGTTTTCTACTATTGGGTCCTGAAAGAATATTGAAGGCCTATTTTGATACATTTTTAACTTGGTTTCTATTATGGTTGATGTTCTGGCATTTGACGGAACAATTTTCATCTTTTACGAGAGAAAATTGTTTGTTTTCTAGCAACTGCTAAGGTATTTGGTGCTTGTTTTACTTGTTCTCAGGAAACTAATACAAGAGTAAGAATAATTTGGAAAAGTGGGTTCTGGCAGGCGACAATGGCAAACTGATAGACCATCATCAATTCGATGAACCGCCATCAAATCGTCACACATTCACTAGAAAGCAGAATATCTAGATTATGGGTGATTGTTGAAGTGGCTGACAGTCAGATGCACGACAAACGAACTCTTGACCATCAAAACTTTAACTAAATATCGAGAGGTCAGAAAAAGGGCACCGGACCTAGCGACTGACCTTCATATCTATGATGGGTCGTCGACCTGTCTATCGCTCCTTAAGCATAACGATTATGACTTGTGTATCAAAGACAAACAGTACGATGGACCTTTAAAGCCTTGATAGACCATCCCATTTTCCATCGTAATCACTAATAAGTCAGCATTAAACTAGATACTACCCGACAGCCCAGTCGATGGATCGTTGTAGGCTAGACGGCTCGTCAGGTGAAGCATCAGTAGTGACACGGAAGCTGAGATTTGAATTTTAAATCCCAACCTTTTTGGATCCTATAAATACCCAGCTGAGGGTTAGAATAGGGATCTTTTGACTATTTGGTAAATTGTAATGTAAAGTTTTTGAGTAATAATTGGATAAGAAGGAGATTTCACTGTTATTTTCTTATAAAATTGGGATTTGAGAAACACTTTCAATTTGTAAGTTGATTCCAATTCATTTATGAGATATAGTTTATTCATCTTCTACTTAATTACGTGTGCTAAAGCTCCCATAACTAGTGTTATGGGAGCCTTTGTGTAATTCAGTGTTTAGATTGAGGGTTTGAATAATTCTTGTATATAACTTCAATTGCGTTACCTTGTATTCAGTTTTATGATTCTTTTTGGTTGCAAACTTGAGGATTATGACCATAAAACTAACCTTCTTGAACAAAGAGTTTAATTTTGTGAAAAAGGAATGGTCACAAGATGATTGGAAACTACACCCTCTAATTTTATAATCGATGTCTTAATCAGATTAATCTCTTAGGGAATTATTTGTTAAACTGGTCTATCACTTTAAGTTAGATGGAATTGAAATGAACCCATCTTTAAAGGTTGAAAAACATTTAGATGGAAGTAATTATGCAATTTTTCTTGTAATTGGAATTGTTGATGTACGAGTTTAGAAAAACCACAACCCTTAGTATTGAAACACTTTGGTAATCATAACCCTAGTTTCTTAATTGTCATTTGCCATACATTATAATATAATAATAAGTCTTTACTAAATTGTAAACATTTAAACCAACACTTTTAACAATAACAACCCCCTTTTTATCACAAGAAACTTATGACTAATATTATATTGATAATCATAAGTGTTATTTAACACCTTATTCCCTGTGGGATTTGATCCCAACATAGTTGGGTTATATATTTGACAACGACGGCTTACACACTTTTGGGGAGTTGTAATTTGTGCATATCAAATTTCGGTTTCATTGCTAGGGAATACAGTGTTGAATTAACTTTGTGTGCATTAATTGACTCTTAGTAAAGTTTCCTAATTTTATTTTTATTTATTATTTTTGGTACTTGCAGGCTAATAATTGTGAATTCCATAAAATCGGATGTCAGGTGAACCATTATTACCTTATAATCGATAACCTTAAAGAACTATGAGAAAGAATATAGAAGACCAATATGAGGTTGCAAGACTGGCCGCTATGGCAAATGCACAGGTTAACCAACAAAATGCTAACATACCCGGGCGTGTGGCTAGTGTAGATAATTAAGACTTGGGAAATGATGAGTTTGTTAATCCTATGAACAGACAATGTGTTGAATATATCAAATTAGCAAATCAGAATCGGCAAGCAAGAGGTAGAGTGCACCAACCTACTGCATTAGATGTCTTAGATGAAACATTTTATGAGATATTTTTTTCACATAAAAATAATTGCTCTCACATTAGATAATAATTTACCCACCATCTGTATCCAAATGGCTATGGAAGAAGGAATTCTTTATGTATGATTGATGGAATTTATGTATATGAGGGTTTTTTAAGGAAAGTGTGACCTTTCATTCATATGAATCACTTGATATTAATCGTGGTTAACTAAAGCAACAACCTCCATAACTCGACCAGTCTAGAAATTTGATTACTCATAATTTTTTATGTAGTGGTAATTTAAAATACGCAGGACATTGTAGAAACACCAAAACACACCGATAGTTTTCAAATATGGGTAAGTGGGTTTAATTTTGAACATGACCTAACTCTCAAATCTGTCAAATAGTATCTCAATTTCTTCACACAAACCTCTACTTAGCAACACTACTAAGGTAAACCCTTATCACCACAACTTTATATGCATGTGTAACTTTGTATAAATTGGAAAAGAAAAAGGATTTTATGATTAGTTTTCTGTGAACTTTGAAATTTGTATTTATTTTGCTTCTTTAAAAGAATTTACAAAGCATCCTCGGTTATCTCAAGTCTCTAATGCTCATAAAGTGCTCTAGAAGTAAGATTAACAAGTTCATTGTGGTGTTTGGGCTTGAAAAGAGTGGGATATTAAAAGTCACCCTCTTGATTAATCTCAAACAATTTGGGTCGAAATTGGGTCTTAATAACTACCAATATAGTGTAAAAGAGTTCAAATGTACTATACCATGCCTGATCGATGCTTAAATCTTTAAATTGTGAAGAAAAATTTGAAATTCTATATGGGATAGGTTGGTTTGGTGCAGGATATTTCACAAATGCATCGGTGGTTATGTTACTATAGTTGCACAGCTATAATGAGGCATTTATTATTGCTATGATTAAAGTATTACTGAAACAATTTTAGGAAGTTGTGTCTAAAAAATTTTATTTCCCTAACCTTATATAGCATACCAAATTAGTTTCTAAACTCTATGATTCTGATGTTGTTGGGATAATTCCTTGACTAACCATCCCAAATACGGATGGTTCCGCAATACCTATTTTTATGAGTGTTACGAAGAAAATAAAGCACTATGGAATTCTATCTTGAGAGAGAGTTTGTGATAAAGGGTGTGTATAACGAAGCATCCGACTTTTATAGTAAAATATAGACTTTTGGTTTGGAATGATGACAGAGTCTATCCCTGCATGCAACCTGGGCATAGTTCGGAGGTTCTATGACACCCTCCCTATCTTGGTCTGGTATTTGCCTCTCAAAACAATCATATTCTAGGAAAGAATATTCCAGTGGATGCTACAACTATCAATGACTCTCTAAGAGTTCCAATCCCATCAAATATATCTTTGGCAGCTAAAATCAATAAGGTCGACTTGAAAAGGGTATTAAGGACTTTGATATCGAAAGGTAATTATAACAAGGTAAGGGGGTCTAGTGTAAGGAGAACCAAGTGCACCCCCTTCACAATGGAGTCTTAGAAATAGAAAGATTTTGCATCCCATAAGATCCATCCTTTAGTAAATATTACTATTGTGATCTTCCACCATGCTATAGTGGTGTTCTATGCTCTATCAAGGATGAATATGAATTTTGGAATGCATATGATCAATAAATGGGGTCACTTTTACACTAGGGTATTGCCTTTAGAAACTCTTGACCTCTTTACTAACTAAACTGTATAAGAGGGTAGAGTTTCCAAAGAAGGATCATAATTCTTTGGAGAAGTGTAATATGACCTTCAACCTAATACAAATGAAGTGCTCAATCGAAAAGATCAAGAGGAAGAGGAAGATAGGAAAAAGAAAGAGAGAGTAGTAGGACCAAATAAGGTTGGGAGTTAGGTACCCTTCCCATACAGACTTTTTTATCCCTAGGATCTCTTAGGTAGACCAGGTTTCCATATGGGGATACATAAATAAGTCATATTTTCCTTCCCAAAATTTATCTCTTCCAAGCTCTATGGCTCTACCAAGCGTGGTTCGATCCCATGAAAAGCTCAGAAGGGCGCTAGATGAGTATTAAAAGAAGAGATACTTCCTAGGTTGTATGCTAGCTTCAATGTGGAAGGACATGCAGGCCATGTTTAAGTGTAAAACCCTTAATAAGAAGTACCTTAACCTAAAGAAGAAAGATATAGAAGAGTTCTTCTTTCTTAGTGGAATGAAGGAGTTATGTACCATAGTTTCATGACATATTTAATTTCTAAAACAAGGGATATATTCTAGTCTAAGGAACGTTTATCTGCTGTATGACATATTCTTTTGGTATTTGAAGGATAAATTCTTCTTGAGAGTAAGAGTGGAAAATTTTTAAATCTTGTGCATCTGACAAGTATTCAAATAATTGTTGGAGCCATTAATGGGTCCTCTAATGTAAACATTGGAGGAACTAGAGAATGCAAAATATGAAGTGCATTAGACAAAAACATCGCACTACATCCTATGAATTAATGACATTGTCTAAAGATCGTTGGAGAAAGATATAGAAAGTGAAAAATTAAAGAAATAGTATTGAATAGATACAATGGTCATCCAAGGAAAGGACAATCTCATATTGAGTATTTCTAGCAAACATGTGAAAGTTGACAAAAATCTACTATCTAGCAACAAACCTAAAAATGATCATTAGATCAACCAACGATCGTCTTATCCTTCATTGGAGGAAATGATACCACAAACCCATTATGTTAAGGATAATTTTTTCTTTTTTCCATAAATACAAGATTAGGGTTTTTAGAGAGCTTACATGTCACGACCTAATTTCTTAGGTTATTATGTCACCTATTATAAACGATAAGTAGGTTATCCAACCCGTAGTCCGAAACTGGTAATAACAGAATATCAAGAGAAATGAATGAAAACAATAGAATAAAAGTAAATAAGGGAATATATATATATATATATATGTATGTATACATACATACATACTTATATATATATATATATGTATTTATAAAGCAACCCATAGACATGTAGAAGTAGGTATAATAGCTTCTAATGTAATAATAGTATAAAGTGAAATATTAAATAAATATACATGTACAAACCATCTCTTAATACAACATAGAGATCACTCTAGTCCATCAAAGTGAGATTAGTAAGTCCATATATCAAACCCATAGCTACTCCACACGAAGTTTACACCAATAGTGAGAACTCATACTATGATCTACAAGCTATGGAAATGCAGTATGATACAAAATATATGGTACTCAAAGGGAAATTGATATTTGACCTCCTAAGATAATGAAAATGTAGATAACATGCAAAGAGAGAAAATAAAGTACATTCAACTATCTAGGAAAGAAACATAATAAAACAAGAGAGGCAGTAGGGATAAACTATCCTATTCTAGTAGCATTCAGGAACAACAGTAATACACCATATATCAATAGCCAAGACATAAATAAAGAAATGAAGAAGGATATATAGTAGAATACAAGGCCACAAAATACAAATACGATATCAATGAATAGGGATGAGAGGGATATAAGGTAATACCATATGTATATATATACACACACATACATATGGGCATACAAGACTTACCCAAAGGGAACAACCTAAGGTAGCATAACTAACCTCTCCAACAGACCATAACCAAGCAACAAAGCTAATACTAGCATGATCTAGGCCTATAGTAAAGATGCATAACCATGAGTACACTATCAATAATGTAATTTTTATTTAATTGGAAAGGATCAAAATCATACCTATAACGTTGTACAAGTCCATAATCAACCTATCATAAGCTAACACAAATAACAATAATGAAGTAACCTGCTAGTCCAGACAAACTATACTTACTTGAGCCCTATATACATAGAATTTTCAATCAACACTCAACAAACAACAATCATAGCCTATACCTACGCAACCCCTGATAAGGCTGATAAATATAAGAATTAAAAAATATAGTGGTTATAGGTGATATGTATGAATGAATAAATGAATACAAAGTAAATCCATAATACTATAATCGATCCAAGTTTCATTAGATACCAAGTGTATACACCTTCTCTATTTCAACAACTTTCAAATGCAGGACCTACGACAACCACTCTTCTCTGGCATAACTACTCATGGATGAAGGGGCATCTAGGCGATTCCAGAATAACTATAAGCACCTACCTTGTCAGACTTGATTCATGAATCTTGATGGAACCTGCTAAACCCTCTAGTATGTAAGTCAATTCCATAAACCAGAGTTAAGAAAATAGGTTACTGCGGTAGAAATGCCTGACAAGGGCCACACTAGAGGAAAACAATTATAAACAACAATGTTCCACAATAGAAAAACAACTATAGATATTAACTTTCAATTGCCTCATAATATCTTTACATAAGAATCTAATATCGACAATAGGAAATACAGCTCAAGTTTAAATAGTCCTATACATTCATCATGGATATAAAAGACTGAATAAGTGTATGAGAGAAACATGCAACTAAAAACTGCAAAAGTTCACCGTGTCTTTGGAAGATCAACACTGGACGATCTCAACTTATGGAGTCAACCAGTACTCGGGTCTACACCAAAAAAGAACAAAAGTGTAGTATTAGAACAAAAAGAATGGCTACCTAGTAGGGATCGTCAACCGACTGAGCTAAATTATGATAGAACGATGATATAAAGCAATATAATATCTCTAAGTTAAGGTACAAAATAATACTTGAATAATATTCGTCATCACTGCATAAAATCAATAATTGAATTAGAACAAACTATGACATATCCATTCATCATATACCAATACCGTTATATATATATATATAAGAAGTACGTTATCCAAAGCATAAAGCACGACTAATATAAACACAATAACAATATGACTAAGAAGATTTACAACATCCATTAAATCACAACTTAAAGAACACACCACGACCTCCCATACCACCTGGATGTACACACAAGGAATACTAATATAAAGAACTCACCACGGCATCCCATACCACCGGAGAGTGCATGAATGGATAAAACCATTAAGTAATCATATATATAACCAACTCATAATATTCAAAGTTCACAACTATTCATCCTACGGTTTCCATAATACATATCAAAGGTCATTTACCAAGATTCAGAATCTTCATCAATTACAACAATTGAAATTACATACACCAAGGTAATCATAACCATTGTCATATAGTCATTTGGATCTATGTGGTATCAATACGCTCTATCTAGTCGATGTTAACCAACCAACACTTATTATTAAAGACTAGTTTGCTAAATATTGTTAGGTCTCTAGTCATTAGTCTAACTTATTCTTTATATAATCCCCTTCATTAAATGACAAATAATTTTGTTGCACTAGATAGCCGATATCCTTATTTAGTCAAGATGTAAAACTTAGACCATAATCACCATTTCACCTACACTCATTCCTAGTTATCATAGGTGCGCACTAGTCATTATATACAGAAAGGGTACATATTATCAAACATACTTATCAATTTAGTAACCAATGCCTCTCACTATTTAGCACCATAAATATCTATGTCCTTATTTCAGCAACCAACGACATTACCTACTAGGCATTCATATCACTAATCCTTAACAATGTTAATTCTATTATCATCATTAATCATTTTACAACCATAATTACTAGTTACCACTTGTTCTCCAAACAAAGTCCACCAACTACTATTCTAGGATTCTAGCCATCAAGCAACCTAACCACATTATAAAGATAACTAGTTATCATATTACCTATTTTACTAGGTGAAGTTCCCTACTTTATCCATCTACTCAAGCCAATATATCCACTAGCTGAATCCTTAATGCTAAATATGATTATACGTACCAATTAGTCTTAACTCGATACTCGTCATATTATACTTTTATTCACTAATTAGGATTAAGAAGAGCCACGCCCTTCAAAAAGTGATTAATGATGAAGAATTCTAGACAATTTCCCAAGGAAAATATCATATCCTTAATGCACATATGTGAATAATCATAAAAGTGCATAGCCTCACATACACAAATCTATCTATATTGCTTATCATACATAGCATCACCATAACATCAATATATCCTCTGAATATACAAGGCATAATGATAATATTAATAACTCTTCAAGATTTATCGGACATCATCATAACTACAATATATATATCTTTCGGCCTTGTCGGGCCTTCTCATAACATCAGTATATCCTCTAGCCTTACTGGGCAGTAAAATGTCAGCAATATATCCTCCGATCTTACTGAGCATCAACATATCATCAATATATCCTCCAACCTTTCCGGACATTAACACATCATCAATATATCCTAGGACCTTGTTGGGCATCAACATATCGTCAATATATTCTCCAACCATGATGGGTATCAATATATCGTCAAAATATCCTTTGGCCTTGTTGGGCATCATAATATCATCAACATTCGCAATAGCATAAATATTCATCATAAGATCAATATATACATATACATACATATATATATTTATATTTATGAATGTGTAGCCGAATCATTATCAAGTACAAGCCCCACAAATGATATAATGCAAGAGAAGTAAAGAAAGACATATTGTAGTATCTCACCAGTCATTATCAATACCTTCCAATAGCAAGTTCATGAACCAGCATATCCATATAGTGTGAAAACTCAATAAATCACTGCACTTAATATGATTATTAGCACGGTCGATTACAAGTCATGATTAAACTTTCTAGAATATCCTTTATTAGACATGATTTACAATACTAGTACAAAGGGATTCTTCAGTAAAAACATAAGTTTAGTCACTAGGCTTGAGCATAATATGAGTACTAACATAATCTAAGGCTCACACAGTGAACTAGTCAATAAATCAAGTGATAGGATAGTCATGGATCAAATTTACAAGACTATCCATTGTTATCCAAATAGTGAAAATAAGATAATCACTCAAGTATGTACATTATTCCCAAGGTCAACCTTATGAACGAACCATTTACCGGATTTAACCATCACATTACCAAGAGCATGTTCTAGGCATTCAACACATATCTAAGTCTCCAATGAAGTACATAGTTCGAGTTTAAGGCGGGTCAAGTTCCCCTTCTAATATCCCTAATAATCTTCTTCAAGTCTAACTTCTACCCAGAATTATACTAAGTTATCTAAATCATGTTTCAAGGTTTAATAATCCATACTTGTTATATAGGTCAATTCTTCCTCAAGTAAGTCTCTTAACAAATCCAAAGTACCTAATGTCGATCCACAATAATGCATATCTAGGGTAACATACTCTTTAGTTAAGCGAACAAGTTCACTCCCATATAGCTAGAGCAACTTGAGCATTATCAGGTCATTCATAAGATAACAAGTTCAACTAACCAAGGTTCAAAACCATGGGTCAATTTTTACACTTACAAAAGTTCAATAGCATAAGTGTTTCAACTAATCTCAAGAACTACCATCTACTATTTCGACATCTAAGACCCCATCCAATATGATCAAGATATAGAATCCATACGAAAATAAAGCTCAGTCTAACTAAAGGTAAGCCAAATCTATCTCGAATCCAAATATAGTTCACGAACCAATAATCTTCACTTTCCCTTTCCTTGAAGATTCTTCAATGAGCCAAGCTATACAAAACATAATCTAAGAATTATGAGAATATCAATACCCATTTTCCACCATAATGCTTCAAGTCTAAAAAGTCACCAAAAAACCACGTGGGTCCTACATGTGGAAAAAGTGTTTCTGAGACAAACCCATTGTTAGAATTCCATTAGGGAGTTATAAACCTTAATAAATTGGTGTAAAACAACTGTATTCGTGGATAAAATAAATTATCAATCCATTAATGGTTTTTTGATCTAACAATAAAGAATTTTACACTAAAATTAAAGGAAAATTACCTTATATTCGATGCTAATCATGAATATGCAAGTTGTTCAAGCTCCCAATCAATATTCAATACATACTATAAAGACTACTCTCTCTATTAGTGTTTTAGAGGTTTAAGACAATGAAGGAATGGCTAATTTTTTGACAAAAACTGCACTTAAATATGCCTTCCTCGGGCCCTCAAGATAAGTTATCTCATACATGCACTTGTCATGATTGCGACCATCATGATCGTACTAGGGCTCTCGTGATTGTGGTATCTCCAGCCTCTATAGACGACAACTGAAGCTTGGAATTTGATTTCATGTTTCAGGCAATGCCTGGGGATACATCTAGAGTCCGATATGAGTAAATGATGCAACCATACTGATTTTAACATTCTTGATGCATTGAAGAAGTCGTATAATAAATCCAAGATCATATTATTGAAGTTTTTACTTGGTAGATATTTGCAACCAATGAAGACTTCAAAATAAGAAATGGTTCTAAAAAATAAATGAATAGCTAGGTAACAAAAATATCAGTCCTAGTAAGTCATAAATAACTTAGGGTAGCTATGGGAGATCTCTAATAGCCAAAATAAGTGAAACACGAGAAATAACCTAAAGGTTCATTACAACATCCACTACTAAGGAACTTTCATCACGTAAAGTTAAAGATGAAGAAAATAATTGAAGTCTCAAACAAATGAGGATATTGTGCCTACATCTCACTCTCGATCTCCAAAGCGACCTTCTCCATTGAACCTTAGCTATAAGAATCTCCCTAGTACGAAAATATCTCACTTCACTAGAAAAAATGAGCATAGGATCCTTTACAAAGGTCAATAGCTCATCTATCTAAATTGAATCCCACCTAATCACAAGAGATAGATAGGTAATATGCTTCCTCAACATAGACATATAGAGAATTGAATAAAAGATAGCAAAATCTTAAGGTAAGGCTAACTCATTAGCCACCTCACCAATTACGCAGTGAATCTTAAAAATCCCAATATAACAATGGATGAGCACACCCTTCTTTCAGGTCCTCATCACACCCCTTACCAAAGAAACTTAAAGGAACATATTTCCTCCAACTCTAAACCTTATGGTACGGAGTCTATGGTTAGCATATACCTTCTATCTATGATGGAATGCACTCAGTCTATTCTTAATCACCCTGACTCTATTCCAAGCATCCAAAAACAAATCTATACCAGTAGGTATCAACTTAGAAATCTTACATCATCCTATCAGAGAATGACATCTCCTACTATACAAAGCCTCATATGGCACTATCTAACACTCAAATTATAGTTATTATTGTAGGCATATTCCACCAATACTAAATATTAATCATACTATCCTAAAAAATTAATAACATAGGCTTGGAGAATATCCTCAAGAACCTGAGTAGTTTGCTCATACTGACTATCTAATTGCAGATGAGAAGTTGTACTTAAATCTACTCGAGTACCTAACTACTCCTAAAATGCTCTCCAAAATTGTAATGTAAATAGAAAACCATGAGCTAATGTAATAGAAATAACCACTAAATGCAATGGAAACATCTCTCAAAAATAAATCTAGTCTAATCTCTTATCACTGAAAGTCATCTAAATCAAAATATAATATGCCGAATTGATCAAATGATCCACAATAACTCAAATACCATTATGACCATGGGAAGTAAGAGGCAAACCACTAATGAAGTCCATAGTAATCCTTTTCTCTTTCCTCCCACAAATAGGAAATCTGTAAGTCAATCCACCTAGAAATTGATGCTTGGCCTTAACCTGCTGACAATATAGGCAATGAGCCATAAAGTCTACCACATCTCTCTTTATCCTATCCTATAAATAATGATACCTCAAATCTTTATACATAATAGTCATAATAGGATGAATAAAATATCTAGAACTACGATCCTCATGAAGAATAAATTTAATAAATTCAGCAAGCTGGGGAGCTCAAATACGACCACTTGAATCGGAAAATACTCTAGGGGTCAATAATGTTCCTTTCATACTCGCTACTTACCCCTAATCATGAAGAAAATATAACTTGTTATCCTTATACTGGCGATTATAAATATACTAGATTAAGGATGACCTCTCTTCCATACAAGATAAAAATCCTTGCAGGATTTAAAATATCAATGTGTAACATCAAATTGGCTAAGGACTATATGTCGTGTTCCATAGGCATTTCACAAACTTATATGAATGTAAAGCTACTCATATTCACTATATTGCTGCTTAATTAGTTAGCTACCATGATCACTTTACCTAGATAATACATGATGGAAATATCATAGTCCTTTAGTAACTCCATCCATCTAGCTAATGAGCACTAAACTCTTGCAGGGTCATTAGACACTTAGGGATACAATGATTAGTAAAAATCACAAAATGGACACCATATAATAGTGCCTCAAATTCTTGAGCGCAAAAAATACCTCTATTAAATCTAAATAATGATTGGGGTAGTTGTGCTTATGCACATTAAGCTATCTTGAAGATTAAGAAATAACATGACCCTGCTGCATCAAAACAAATTAAACACTAACACAAGAAGTATCACAAAACACAGTGAATCCCTCACCCTCAATGGGAAGAGCTAACACTAGAGCTGTAGTGAGATAATTTTTTAGCTCTCTAAAGCACGACTCACACTTCGACACCATCAAAAAGGAACTTGATTTCATGTCAATTTAGTGATAGGGGCTGAAAAAGTAGAAAAGGATTAAATATAATTCTAGTAATAACTAGACAAACAAATGAAACTACAAACCCTAGTCAGAGACGTAGGTCTAGCCTAATAACAAATTACCAAAATCATAGATAGGTCTACCATAATACACACCTTGGAAATGATATGTCCAAGAAATGACATAGACTCAAGCTAAAAGTACCACTTAGAGAACATGGAAAAAGAATATTATCTCTCAAGGTCTAGGGAAAGATAGTCAAATGTTATGTGTGCTCCTCACTACTCCTCGAATACAAAAGAATGTCATCAATGAACACAATAATAAAGGAGTATAGGTATGGTCATAACAATCGATTCATAAAATCCATGAATATGACTGGGGAATTAATCAACCCAAAAATACATAATGACCATAATGTGTCTTGAAAGCTGTCTTAGGGATATCCTCAACCCAAACCCTCAACCAATGATAATCGAACCTCAAATATATCTTATTAAACATAGTTACACCCTAAAGTGGGTCGAACAAGTTATCAATATAAGTCATAGGATAACAGTTCTTCATCATTACTTTGTTAAGCCACCTATAATTGATACACATACACATAAAACCATCTCTCTTCCTTACAAACAACACAGGAGCTCACCATGGGAACACACTCAGTCTAATGAAACCCTTACCAAGAAGATCCTCGAACTGAGAGTTTAACTTCTTAATACAATACACTAGGCTTTTACCCTTAGAAAATTTACTGAAATTCTTGTCTTTGGACCAAATATGACTCATGGGAATGAGTCGTATGATGGGTTATGACAGGTATGGTCATGTCATATGCTGACAAATATTTGTTGGAGGGTTGGATTTTGGTGACTGGCATGGATACGATTTAGGGGTACGAGTCATATTAGTGGATATGGATCATTTGGTTCCTTAGTTTAATCTTAGACTTAGTTACTTAGTTATATCTAAGTAAGAGTGGATAACAATGAATCGTAAGATCAGGAAAGAGTCATACCATGGACTTATATGGTGGACAGTGCCTAAATCTTTCTTTGGTTAATTCTGCCAGGGATATATATGAAGGGTACAGATCAAATATTATGGATAAGACTTGGTTGGATGAGTCATATGCATTAAAGTATTGGATCCAAAGGTTAAGGGTGGGATATGAGTGTATGGTAATAATATTAGTGGAGGGTACAACTCGTGAGAGGCAGTCGTATCCCTGTAATGGGGTTTCTACATAACTTAAGTGGGATTATTTTGGACACTTCCCTACTTAACCTAATAATGTCCCATGACTTCTAACCTACTTGACTGGTTATTTAACCTATTATTCTACTAATTAAAACTTAGAAATTCTTTTAAAATACTCTATATTTATTTCAAAAGCTTTTAGGTAAGGAAAGTTAGGGTTTCGGCTAGAGAATTAATTTGGGGCTTGTCTTGGTGATTTATTTTCATCATCATCTTGGTTCAAGGCATGTTCTTTTCTATTAATATTTATTCGACCTAAAAGAATGGTCTTTATATAATGTTTTCTTGATTTAGACAAAATGCCTATAAGAATATTTTATTGCATTGATTACTTTTAGTGGAACTCTTGCTTATTTTAAATTTGGTAAAGAAATTATGCACAATTTAAATGACTTTGAAAGGTAAATGGCTAAATTGTTATGCTTATGGTGTACATAGAATCCCCTAAGTGGTTTAATAAGGTTAATAGAAGGGCTCATGAAAGTCTACTTAAACCTATATATGGTGGGCTATGGATAGTACTTTCAAGTATAGTCGGTATGATAATACCAGCACTAAATGGCTATGGATAATAAATGTTATATGGATTGATTGATTTCTTGGTAATGGTTTTACTTGGGAAATAATGGAAGGATGCTTAGCAAAGCTATGGAAAATGAAGGTTGTAGGGGGAACGAAAACTGAAAACTCATATTTGTTGATATGAGGTTTGATATTGGTGACAGTGTGCATGAAGTCACACTTTATATTTATGTGATGTACTAGTCATCCTAGGTTTTCTTTCCTAGTCGTACAGCTACACACACTGGCCTTTTCAGCAATGAGAGTTGAACATAGAGATCCGATGGGTGGTTTAGGGTGACATAGCTACACATCCTAGGTAATTTTAAATGCATGCTAAACCCAATTCCCTTCTCAACATTGTTATATATATGTATGGTTGTATGCATTATAGATAGTTTTACTTTCTTGGATAAAAAGAATAATTATCATTATCTTGAGATCATGCTTACGTTCACCCGCAAACCCATATATTGGTAGTTATATACCTACGCAGTGTAGGAACCAGTTATTCTACTCCTCCTACATAGTGATTAACTCAGGGATCAGTATTTAGACTAAATTAGTGAGATTTAATCAATTTGAAAGGCTCAATTTCATCTTATGGATATTTTTAGACTCCTTAATTTTATTTTGGATATTTGTTTTGGCCATGGTTGGAGGCATGTCCAAACTAAATTTTATTACTTTTTTGGTTTGAGGATTTATGGTACTGCTATAGGTTGGTATGAGAGGGATTGGTATTGGTGTCGGCCATGGCATTGGAATAAGCTAGTAGGATGATATCATTGGACATAATTTCTCACTATTCCATTATATTTTATTTTGGGATGAATTATATTATGTTTTGGAACTTATTTAGTTTTGGAATGGTTTTATGCCCTTGGTATGGTTTGGTACAATTGAGCGGTTGGGTGGAATGGATGGACTCAGTTGAGTCAGTTAAGATTGTGATCCTATCCAAGAATCTTCGTGTGAGTTGTTACACTATCTAGTTATATGCTCAAAATTCAGCAAACTCAGGGCTTGCAACTGGAGTTTAGGTTGGGTAACTGTGGTGGTCTCTGATCTCGGTCAGACTTGGGTCGCCCATTACAATAATTTCTCAGGTTGGTTCATGTAAAGTTTGTATCAGAGCCTAGGTTCGTCGTCAATTTGGTTTCCAAAAAGCCATGTCGAGTAGTTATCAGAGCCTAGGTTCATGTTGATAAATTTAGGATCATAAAAACCTCTAATATTTGTTTATCCAAAGGGAGTTGACGCTCTAAAAAAGAAGGTGGTTTGAGCTATTGAAGGACTATGATATAAGTTTTCATTACCATCCTAGTGAGGCGAATCTAATCACTGATGCTCTTAGTAGATTGTCGATGGGGAGTTTTGCCTATGTTTATGAATATAAGCGAGAGTTAGTAAAATATATTAATTATTTGGTAAATCTTGGAGTTTGACTTGTGAACTCTGAGGATGGTTGCATATTTGTACATCGATATCTCTACCGTCTCTTGTTGTTGAGATAAAGAAAAAGCAAGTATTAGACCCCGACTTGATGAAGGTCAAGAGTAATATGGGTTAACATAAAGTTGTTGACTTTGTGATTGGTGGTGATGGTATCTTGAGGTACCAAGGTAGGATATTTGTTCCCAACATCAATGGATGAGCCTACTTTTAGCCTAAATGACCTTCCCTATGTACATAATATCCTTTGACCCCTATTTTTTTAGCCTAAATTACCTGTTTCTTTCATGATACCTATCACCTTCCCATTTACATCATAATGAACCTGTTTTGGCCCTAGTCCTCCTTGGACACTATGCACATTGACTTAGGAAAATAGCCTATGTTGAGGGTGGCTATCATAGAGGTACATGATGCAAAATGAGTATGAAAAGAGGTAGAATAAGAGAAAATAATAAAAAATAAGGTGAGGTGCATAAAGAATAAGAAAAGAAAAAGTTGTGTAAAAGATGAGAAAAGATGATTTGGTTCTTGAAAAGATAGCACCCACCTTGAGCATGTGTGATCAATAAAAGAGAAGAAGAGAAAAAGGTTAAGAAGTGAAACTCCAAGAGGTTAGAGTAGTGTCAAGGAGGGGTAGTCACTTTAAATACCCTTGAATATCATACCGTCCTCTAGCCTACATTACAAGCTTAGAAAAAGACCTATAGTGATCCTAGCTGACCTGTTTGAAATCCTTGGTACTGACTATAAGGTCAAGCCTATGGCATTTAAGGTACATTGAGTGGAACTTCATTCTGAGAGTGAGTCTCATGATTATCCCTATGTGCATTTATGTGATTTCTTATATGAGAGAAAAGGGGATTTCTTTGTTGTGAGAGTACACAGGTTATGTTACTAGTTTCTAACTTTTTCGGATAGTGTGATCTTGGCATATGCATGGTTTCTATTGCTGAATTTATGTCATATCTTGATTCCTGTGTGTTGCATTGTTGTTTTTTCAATAATATACACAGGTGAGTTTGAATTGATTAACCTGGGAGAAGATGAAGTTCTGTTGAGATGGTATAGAAAATTGACTGCGGAATGTACTTTGTATTCTCTTAGTTATATTTTGGTTACTTAAGGACAAGCAATTGTTTTAAGTTCAGGGTGTTGATGTGCTAGTATTTTTTTAGTACATTTAAAACTTTTAACTCAGAATAATTGTAAGTTCTTAAGTAACTATCATTGTTTTTTATGATATTTCTTTGATATTGTAGTGAAATGCAAGATACAAAAGAACCTAATAAATAAGGCCAAAAAGTGGTGAATATGGTACAAATTGCCAAGAAATTGCAGAAGAGTAGGTGATGACTTTTGTGATAAGTTACAAGGTCCATCGTCAGCTGGAGGCATTGTGATGAATTTGGAACAGAAGTGTGACAGTATCCCTTGATATGTCAGGAGATATTTGATAAGCTATCAAGAGCATCGTCAGCCTTAGATAGAGAATGGACTTCAGTAGGAATTCGTGACGACATTGGTGATAAGTCGTCAAAGTTTTCATAAGCCGTCAGGTTTCGTCGTCATCCTTAAGTAGGGAATTTCAAAATTCAAGGGATCTAATGACATTCCCAATAAGTCATAAGAACCCTAATAAGGCATCACGCATGTCATCGTCTATTCTGAGAAGTAGCTGTGACCTATGATTTTGTTTCCATTATTAGCCTAAGTATTTAAGGACAAGTCTAGGTTTTCCTTAAGAGTTTGAGTCATCTAAGGGATGAATTTTGGAAATTTTAATTCGGCATCTCCTTTAAGTTACAACAGTAAATAGCAGCTTTTAGGGTTTCATTCAGGACAGGGGAGAAATATTCGACATCTTGAACTTCAAGAAATTTTGTATTTCTCTCTCTAGTTTTGGGATACACAATCACCATTAACTTGTGAGAAATTACTATTGCTTTTTGCGGAGTTATTTAGTGATTGAATCAAAGAAGCAATTATTGATTTTCATTCCTCTGTAATTTTATCTTTCAAATTATGAATTCAATTATGTGTTTCGTTTGTTACATCATGAGTGGCTAAACTCCATTAATTTGAGTTATGGGATTTAGGGTTAGGTATTGATGAGGTGCTAAGTATTCAAGATTCAAAAGGTGGTAGGATTTCTTCACAATTCTGAAGTTTTAATTAACGTCTGTTGGTGTCAAACAGTAGACACACTTGCTTTGATTTCCTTGAGAAAGAAATAAAATATAGTAGGAAGTTAATTATCAATAGGGACTAAAAAATACTTCATTTAATATTCAGCGCTGTAACAAAGTAGGTTAACCTGAGGAAAAATCTGGCGGTAAATAGATTCCCTAAGTCCAAGAGGATTAGGGAATTAAACGCTTAAGTAGGTCGAGAGATATTTAAGTGTAACATCGATAAAGATAGCTTGTTATCCTACCCACCATGAGAATCTTTAATCACTTCTAGCATCTGTCGTGTACCGAAAGCCCTAGTGAATATAATTATGGTTAATTCATAAACTCTTAAATTACTAACACTGAAACTAAAGTGACCAACAATTATTTGTTGATCATAAAAAAAACCCCATTGTATCTTTTAGTATCATTTGTTTGAATTTAACTTGTAGCTTTAGTTTCAAACTACTTTAATCGCCACTCACATTGTTCCCTGTTGATTTAACCCTAACTCCAAAGTTAGGTAAATATATTGATGACGACCACCTTGCACCAAATTGAAATATATGTTGAGAGTTATTAGCAGGTAGCACAATTATCTTATGGTTTGGAAATAAATGAGAAATAAGTATTACTCCCTATTTTGATGAAGATCAATGAATATATGGGTAAGCATAAGGTGGTGGCCTTTAAGATTGGTGTTGATGGTATCTTTAGGTACCAAAAAAGGTTGTTTGTTCCAGATGTGTATGGGTTTTGAGGTAGGATTTTGGCCGAGGCCCATTAGTCACAGTATATGGTACATCTCGATCCAACAAATATGTATCATGATCTGAAGGATATGTACTGGTCGAATAACATGAAGAGGGATATAGCTGAATTTTTGGCTAAAAATATGGTATGGCAAAAAGTAAAGGTGGAGTACTAATGGCCAGCTGGTCTACTCTATGAGATTGAATTACTGGTGTTGAAATGGGAGATAATAATATGAATTTTATTACTGACCTTTTATGGTCGCAGAATCAGTGTCACATGAGTTAGGTCATCGAGGATAGGATTGCTAAGTCTGCTCATTTCATGCATCTGCGGACTACCTTTTATGTCTAGGATTAAGTGAAATTGTATTTTCAAGAAGTTTTAAAGTTGCATGGTGCGCCTTTCTTATTTATCTTTCATCATGGTACCTAATTCTCATCATATTTCTTGAATTCTTTTCAATATGGTTCGGGGACCAAAGTCAGTCTTATTATGACTTTTCACCCGCAGTTTGATGGGCAAGCTAAAAGGACTATTTAGACCTTGGAAGATATGTTATAATTCTATGTGATTGACTACGGTCTTAGTTGATATAACCATTTTCCTTTGATTGAATTTTATTATAACAATAGTTACAATTCTAGCATTGGTATGGCCCCATTAAGGTATTATGTGGTAGGAGGTACAGCTCGCCTATTGGGTGGTGTGAGGTTGATGAAGTGGAAATCTTTGGCCCGAATTTTATTCACCAACATATTGAAAATTTTAAGGTAATTTGATATAGGCTTAAGACCTCCTAAAGTCATCAAAAGTCTTATGAGGACGTCAGGCAAAAGGATTAGAAATTTGAGGTTAGAGATTAGGTGTTCTTTGAGCTATCTCCCATGAAGGGAGTACTACGATTTTGGAAGAAAGAAAAGCTTAGTCCTCGGTACGATGGTCCATATGTTTTATTGAGAAAGATATGTAGTGTTGCATACTAGTTGTATTTGTCCCTCTTGAATGAGATCCATTTATCCGGTATTCTATGTATCTATGATGTAGAAATGTGTGGGTGATCCTTTATTTGTCGTCCCAACAGATAAACTTGGTATCTCAGATTTTTTGATTTATGAGGAGGTCCTGGTGAGGAACTTGAATCAGCAAATTCGTCAGTTATGAACAAAAGATGTGGCTTTGGTGAAGGTTCTGTAGCAGAACCAAAATTTTGAGAAAGCTACTTGGGCGGTTAGGAATGACATGAAGTCCATGTATCCATTCATATTCCCAATTCTGGAAAATCGTGCTTGAGGTATGTGTTTGTCTTGAGATCCTTATATTATGTCTTTGGTTGATGATATACAATAAATTTTTTGGTGGTTGTTTTCAGTCTAAAAAGTAATAATAGAGATATTTGGCATTTAATTGTGCTTGTAGTGCCTTCTCCAATCATTTGATGATGAATGATCCTAATGGGGGAAAACTGAAACACCCCAAACTCTGTCCCTTGCAAAATTTTCTGAGCCTTGAATATTATGTGCATCATACAACTACATCATACCACTCATATGGAGTGGATATGTTTTGATGTCATTGTTCATATATTGGTCGATGGCAAGTTTGAAAAGTTTTGCCCTTGATACACGAAGGCACCATGTTATCGTATGTTAGGGTACGAGAAGTATAGTGCTAAATCATATGATGCCCAAATTTATCCTAGATGATTCTGCTTAGGGTACTTGTTATATAGTATGGGTACGGTTTTAGATAAGATGTCATATCATGGGAAGAATATGGTGTCCCACAATATTATCAACGTACGAGTTAAGGGTACCACTCGTATGATGTGGGTACGACTTGGGGGATAAAATCATACCCTCCTGCACGCATTTTTCAGATATTAAGCTTAGGGTATTCTGGACATTTCCTAACCAATAAACCATTAAGACCCCGCCTCTTATAACATTATTTGATCCCACATTCGTCACTTGGAAGGATCAAAACACTCTCAAAATTTTCTCTAAACTCTCTCTTGAAAATTGGGCTAGGGTTTCTACAAGGTGTTCATCAAGATGCTCAAGAGTCAAGTTTTTTCTGTGAATCTTCATGAATAAGGCAAGTGAAACTTCCTTCATTGTTAGTTTATAAAAATCACGTATTTTAAGCATTGTTCTTAAAACATAAATGGTGGTTTTGAAGCCTGTTGTTGGTTGTTTGAATGTCTAATATTGTTTGTTGTTATTTCATGATTTCTCTTTTATTTATACATTTTTTTGGTAATTGGTTTGCACATTTACGTGTATGAAAATTATTGTTTGATAAAGAAGTCATAGTTAACCCCAACTTGATAGTTTTTTACTTTAATAATGGTATGATAATAGTATTCCCTCATCCTATTTATGAAAATGCCTAGGAGAATAATCTTGTCAGATGATAAATTGGGTTTGAACTAATGCTTGGTGAAAGAATACTAATGAAGGATAAAAGATTTTGTAAAGGTCTTGATGACCATAAATTGAGTTGGTATGGGTTCTGAACTAATGCATTGTCCTAATAATGTAAATGATTGGTAAATGGTTTCATGAAAGTCCTTGTTGGCCATAAGTTAAATTGAATTGTAACCTTGTTGGTTTAAATTGATAAATGGATTCGAGTCCCTAAACGCTGATTTGAATTGATGGAGTTGTATAGAGAATGGCTTCGAATCCCAAAGTTGAATGATAAATGTTATGGCATGTTGTACAATTGTAAGTGGGGATACTATGAAGATACCAATGGTATGCCTTTGCTACGTAATTTGACTAATGGTTGTGTGCACGTGAAAACAACAACAATATACCCAGTGTATTCCCACCTATTAGGTTCTACGAAGGGTAGAGTGTATGCAATCCATACCACTACCTCAGGTGAAGTAGAGATGTTGCTTCCGATAGACTCCCAGTTTAGAACCAATAACAATTTATCAAATACAAAACATAAATATATATACACTAACAACGCTAGCCACAACATAATACAAGATCCATGGGATAATACTATAACTATAAGTCTAAAACCATAGATAGGACTCAACACCATGAAAAAGAAACTTCAAACACAAAAAAGAACACACCCTTATAGTTATCGTCATACTTCCACCACCTAACCCTCTACCCTAATCCACCTCCTCAGCACCTTTCTATAAATGGCCATGTCCTCCGTAAGCGGTAACCACTCCATATCATGCCTAATAAACTCCCTCCAATATTTCTTCAGCCTATCTCTACCCCAGCTAAAATCATCGATAGCTAGTTTCTCACACCTCCATAATGGAGCATTAGAACCCCTTCTTATCACATCCCCGAACCCACGTAACCTCAATTCATGCATCTTGTTCTGTACCAAAACCACTCCCACCTTTTCCTGAATAATCCCATTCCTTACCCTATCTTTCCTAGTATGACCACACATCTATCGCAACATCCTCATCTCTAACACCTTCAACTTTTGGATATGGGATTTCTTAACTATCCAACACTCCACTTCATACAACATAGTTGGATGGACTCCCACTTTGTAAAACTTACCTTTAAGCTTCACGAGCACTCTCTTATTTCATAGAAATCCGTAAATGAGAGTCTATTTTAACCACCCCGCTCCACTATAATGTGTGACATCCTTGTCAATCTCACCATTTCCCTGTATCATAGACACTATATACTTAAAAAAATCCCTCTTCTAAACTGTCAGAGATTCGAGATTCATAACCACATCACCCTCTTGCAACACACCAATAAACTTACACTCCATGTACTCTATCTTTGACCTGATGAAATGAAACCTATTATGTCTTCAAATCTCTAACTTATCATTAACTGCACCCTGACTCTCGTTAATCAATACCACATCATCAATAAATTATTGTTATGTGAAAATAATTCTTTAAATTGGGATTTAGAGGTTGAATGTGTAGCTAGGCCATGCAAGTGGAATTCAAAGGATTAACAGATGAAACTGCACTAGCCGGTGCAGGTGTCTATATGACTAGGAGTTTTAAATCCCCTAAATGAATAGGAGGTTTGAGTCCTCTATATTGTATACATTGGTGCTTAAATCACATTAAATATGCCGAGAGGTTTGAATCCCCCATAATGGTATATACGGATATGGATATTCTCTAGTTTGTGTGGCTACACGCACTGGGGCCCTTCAACTTAAAGGAGAGTTGGGCCCATATTTCCAAAAATTTCCTTGTATTATGATGTTTATTCTACAAAACCCAGGTGTATGTTTTCAAAGTTTATGCTAAGCCTTGTCCCCTATCCCAACACTATATATATAGATATGTATGTTTGGATTTGATTGCATATGGTGATTTGAATTGTTTTGAATGATATCATTATTTTATTCTTCTATCCCTAAGTTATATGCTAGTATTCGAACCACTAACTGTCTTCGAACACTGTATCACAAAGATATACAGGGGATGGAGCTTCTTCTTCTTTTCCTGTGCAGTGACTAGGTGTTCAAGTGGCTCGTGAACTGACATTGAAGAAGTGAGCTTCCATAGTTTGGAAGGAATTCATTTCATGGTATTTTTATTATATGTTATAGAATTTGTTAGACTTAGATTTGGCTATTGTCGGGGGCATGACCCAACAATTTATTGTCTTTGAATTGAAGAGGCTTTGTGGATTACTGTGAACTTGAGTGTGTTGGTTTAGTGAGTTGTCGTGACGAAGGGTTAGATGTTAATTGAGATATTTTCACTCTTATTTGAAATATCTTGTTATCTATTTAGAATTCGTCCGACACTTGTGGTTTATATGTTGGTTTGGCTAGGTAGAGGGATGATCTCTGGTCCATGTGGGACTTGAGATACCCATCATGACCAGTCCCTGGTTCAGTTCATGAAAAGGCAACCTTCCTGCCCAAGTAGTTTGTAAATTATTACCAATACCCAAAAGCACTAACACATCGTCTCTAAGCAATAAAAATGGAATAAAAAATAATGGATCCTGTGATGGTCCCTATCCCACCACTGGTTGTGGTAGGGGAATCTCTTGCTCAGTTGCAGGAATGGGGTTCGGGGAAGGCTCATCCTGAACCCTAATTTGGGACACATCAGCAGGCTATCCTCGAACAAGGGAAAGATCTCTAGGCTGGGTCTCAGTACCTTTATCATGCATAGCTATAGCATGTGTCTTGGGTATCTACGAAAGAGTAAAGTCTAGAAAATATCCTATAAGCCAATTCCAACTCTTAGCACGATATGAGTGAAAGAAGTGAGGGACTCCTAAGAATGTACCTTATCCTCCAGAATATCGGAAACGAGCGTAAAAATTTTGATCCACAATACTCTATTAGACACTTTATTTTGTACCAATAATACCAGTAAAAGATAGGCTTTGATAGCAATTTTTCATGACCCGATTCATGAATCATGATGACAACTACTAAACCCACCAGTTGGTAAGCCAAAGACATAATCGAAAAATAATGTAATGGGTTACTACTGTATAAATTCCCAACAAGGGCCACACTAGAGGACAACAATCATAAACAACAAAGTTCCAAAATAGACAAACAACTACGGATACCAATTGTCCACGACCTTGTAATATCAATACAAGAGCATCTAAGTTCAACAATAGGAAAGGCAACTCAAGTCTAAATAGTCTTATACATTTGTCTTAGATAAAAAAATATTTAATAAAGATAGAAAGGGAACAAGCAACTCAGAACTCCAAGATCTCAGCCTATGTCCTGGGGATCAACACTGTAGGATCTCAACTCAGTGGCAGTAACTAGTACTCGGGTCTTTACAAAGAAGTAGAGAATTACAGTATGAGTACCAAAACAATGGGTCCTCAGAAGGCATCATTAGCTGACTGGGAAAATTTATTATATAAAGCAAGAAAATATCTCTAAGTTAGGGTACAAAATAAAACCAGAATAATGTTCATCATCATGATATGCAGTAAATAATTATACTGGAACAAACTATGACATATATATTTACTAGACGCTAATACCACGATATCTATACATATAAAAGTACGTGATCTAAAGCGTAAAGCACCACTAATACAGTCACAATAAAAATAAGACCAAGAAGATATAAAACATCCATTAAAGAACTGGGAAGCACACAGAAGGAACAATAAAATATGAAACTCGTGATGGCATCCCATACCACCGGAGAGTTCATGAAAGGGTCAAGCCATTAAGTAATTAAAAATGTAACCAACTCTCATATTCTGGGGTTCACCTCTTTTCATGCTCATAGTTTTGACAATACACATCAAAGTTCCTTTAAAAAGATTCATAATCATAATTAATTACCATAATTAAAATATCATACATTGAGGTAATCACAACTAACAATGCCCACGTGCACACGCAAGTGTACATGGTCTCCCAAGTAATATAGTCTCCTTCAAAAAAGCCGAATTTCGATCCCACAGGGACTTGTGTTAAACAACTATCAAATTCTAGTATAATTGATTGATGAGAGTAACAAATAAAGTTTTTGAATTCTAATCTAAAATTGAAATAAACTAATGCGGAAAAGTAACGACTTAGGACAATCAATGGATCAAAGCCCAGGGTTAAATCACTTCAAATAATCATATTAAATTATTGGACTTCATTCTTTAATTCACTTATCTTGGTTGTTGATTCGTAGTGTTAATTTCATGATCATGGTCTCTCGACCTCTAATATTTTACCTAATATGGATATTACAACTACATCATTAAACAGGGATGTAATATTCCAATTAAGATATTAAATCTATCATCCTATGTTTGAATCAAGTAAGGCTCCTAAGTACATCCCTGTCCTAGGTGCTAAGTTTAATTCTTAGTTTTATAAAAGGATAAAAATCTAAACTTTGTTTATTCCTATGTTCTATCTTCCTATTCTCTCACCCGAGATCAAAAGTTCGACAATATATGTATTCTTAGGGTGATCAATCCTCAAAATAATTAAATAAAGAATAAACAAACAACCAATAATAATAAGTGAATTAAATGAAATTAATCCAAAAAAATAATAATAATCATGTTCTTGGGTTCAACCCCGAAAAGAGGGTTCAGCCTTGAATGGAAATATTTCATCATCCAATCCCTTGGAGTTATGATACAAACCATACATAAAACTTAATTAAAGAATGATAAAACCTAAAATGAAGTTGTTATAGCCTCCAATGATATCAAAGTTGATCTAGGGCGTTCCAAGATGTTTAAAACGGAGTTAGGGATGTTACATTTATAGTATACAAGTCATAAACCAACTTGGATTGGGTTTCCAAGTTTTTTTATTTTGGCTGGGAAGAATTATCCCAATTTTGGGCATCACCGCATCATGGTGTTTAGCCAAATTGCAATTGCCATATTCCAGAATAATGTCGTGACTATACCGCATTTCAGAGCCTTCTTAAATTTTATTAGGAACTACATGCACTACTAAATCACTATTTTGGGCCTCTTCTTAATCTAGTGATGTTTTGCATGCATCCATTGGCCACCTCTACAGTCTACATGAGCCCAACACATTTCAGGGGTCCAAATTGCTTCAATTTTTGTATTGTATTTTCGTTAAGCCTTTCTAAGCCTTTTTGAGTTGTTTACACTTTATTTGAAGCTTGTATATCCTTAATATATCATCAAATTCCATTCAAAAAGCATTCTATAGCATTAAACACAACCATTTAGAGCTCAAAACAACTGAACATCCAAGACGGTGAATCAAAAACATGAGCTAAGCATAGTCTCATTTTACTTTGATCTTTAACTCATTGTTTCGACTCTTTTCTGGATCCAATTGGCCCTTGAACATTATCCACAAGTATTTTCACATGTAAATACAGAATAAAAACCTTAGTAACTCATTAAAACATATTATAATCAAACATGATAAACTTGACAAACACCTAGCTCAAGCTTGTCACACTAGTTTTCTTAGTTGAACTCTAAATGATCAATTTTATCACAACTTGTGTGAAAACACCTTTAAACATTGTAAACACATACATGGACACTTAGATGCACATTTATATTAGTATCAAAATGTATAAAATAAGAATCATCCTCAAAACAAGGCCAAAAAGGCTAGAATAGTAACGCTAGAATTCATAAATACACCCAACATCACCACCCCACACTTAAAACCTTGTTCGTCCTTGAACAACTTTTAACTATAAACACCATGAGTTGGAAAGACTCCACACTTCTACTATAAGAAAGACACTCCGAATAGTACTACAATGACTACATGGAATGCAAGTTTCTACATAAAGCATGTTACGTGCACAATTGATAGCTGAAGACTTCTACTTCAAAACATTCTAGCTTTAAGAATGGACTCCACAAGTGCACCACTCATGCATATTTATCAATCAAATACATCACATAAATCAGCCATATTCATTAAATATTTTCCATCACAAAATAGAGTTAACCATAATCACTCTCAATAATACAATTTATAATAATAGGTACAACAATAAAATTATGCTAACTCTCACAAGGAATTCACAGGTTACACATATTGAAACATAAGCTTTCCCTTAGTGTAGTGCTCTATAAATATTAGAATGATGAACTTAGGATTAATTAGGACTTTTTTGGGTTGTAATATAGGCTAAAGAATGGATAGAAACTATTTGGGAATAGTGACTAACCTCTATAAGGGGTTTAATACACTGCATTATACATTTAAAGCCAATCTCCAACAATCAATTTACACTATTTTTTCCTAACCCATTCTTTTGATTTACCCCATCTCTTTTAAACATTTTTACAATCACATTTTGGGTGTACTATTTATTCCTTCAAGATTCAGTTTTTCTCATTTTCTACATTCATGGAAATATTTCTAACATCATTTATATCACTCCTAACCACCACACATCAAATATAAACACCAATAACTATTACCTTGGGGCATTAATTTCACCATTTTCTTCTTCAATTTCTCAAACTCCTTACAAAATAAATTTTTCAGTAAAGCACTTAGAAGCTTTTATTTAATCAAATTATGGCTTATCAAAGAAGGGATTAGGCTACTTATATAACTACCAAAGAAAATCCTAAAGGATCAATGGGGATTAACTAGGATAATCCACAAAGGATAGGACAACTAGAAGATATAAAACAAGGCTATCAAAGAAATGCATAAATCATTTCCAAAACCCACACCCTTTTATTTATCTTTACACACACACTGCGAATGTTTTTGATATCATATGCAACAGGGAATATACAAATACCTCACACACACATGGCACATACTTGACTCACATAGGATCATCACAGACTCCCCACAAACAATATCATGAATTCAAATTTAAGCCAATAAGTACATTAGTCATACCATAAGCCTAAGAGTCTCAGAAATAGTAATTTCACAAATAAACATTCTAATATAACTATTATCACTTGCACCATGCAATCATAACTAGCACTTAAAAATCTACTTTTGCCCCTAAGTGAAATTTTAAAGTAAGAGATAGAATACTCCCTAAGGCCTCTAGGACTACCTAGTAGCATCTTTTAGCATAAAAGGGGTCTAGGGAACACCACAGTTAGTCTTTGCCATTTTCCTTAGCTGAAGTTTTCGATACTCAGACTTCCCATCAAACTATGACTCAACAAAAACAAAAACTACATAAAAGAAAAAACTAAAAACTAAAAAGACAAAATACCTTTGCTTGGTTTGTCTCCCAAGAAGCACCTAATTTAGTATCGCAACACGACCCATATAAACTTTTTCCTCCACCTTGAGGATATAAATTTCACCCCCGAATTTTACTTCCATCTTTTAGCCTCTCTTATAGGGTGGTGGTACAAATATTAAGGAATTGAGAAATGGATGATGCATGGTAAACTACTCGACTTTGACGTGAGGTGTGTTCTTATGTTTATTATCCAATGTAATATTAAGAATATAAGATTCTTGCTCATTATATTCACACTCTTCGATTACTTTAAATGATTCCATAGACAAGACATCATTTAAACATAATGTACAAAAGTTCTTTAAGTGAGGCCCAATAAATCCTACTTTAAAATTTACGCTATCCTCAAAACCCTCATTCTTATTCACCTTCTCAATTTTTGTCTCAAAAGAAAGATGACAGTCTAGTGGCTGCAATTCTTGTGTTTTCTCCATAAATTAGCTAATATTATCTTGATATTTTTCTTTGCTTAGCATCTGTAGAATTGGTGGTTGTGATAACTCCTCAACCTGTTCAACAACTTTAGTTCTGGAGTACTCAAAATTCCTTGAATTATCAATAACTTTGTCTGCAATCGGTTCGAAAGTTAACTCTGCATATATCTCTAGCTTATTATATAATTGCTTTACAGCCTCCTGATGGTTCTTCAAGTCTACCAACAACTGTACTTGAGATGCTAAAATTTGTTTCAACATATTCTCTAATTTTCTTGTTTGAGTTGTGGCCTGTATGTTTGGTTGTTGTTACCAAAACAGCTTCTGCTTGTTCCATGATTAAATTTGTGGTTGATTCTACACCGTTTGATTGTAGTTATTTATATAATTTTTCCTTTCAACATAGCCCCAAAAAAACTCTATATCGGGATTGACAGCACACATAGTTGTATTATGACCACTTTGACCATAAACTAAACACCAAGTTGCAGTCTACTCCATGATACACCCAAATTACAACTCTTCTTAGCAAGCATAAGTGATCATCGTCAAATATAGAACCCAACTAGGTAGGGTTCGAATCCCACAAGAATTACTATGTAATTAATCTTTATGATTATTAATGGATGGTTGATCAATGGTTCCAAGGTAAAAAGGAGGTTTGTTTGATAATAGTGAAATAAGATTGTAGTAGATCGGGTTTCAACTAGTAAGTATGCTTGTATAGTTTTAATTCAATAAGAATAGCGAAACTAGGATTATGTTCACCAAGATTTCATAGCAGTCAAGGTTTTGGGTTCTCTCGAATTCTTACTAACAAATTCCAATTGCAATAATATATTAAACTCTAGACTTCATCTATTTGTTTGTTAATCTTAATAGATGATTACTCTTTAATTCTCTCAAACTTAAAGAGTATAATTAACATGTTCAATTGATTCTCAATTGGGTTGATCATGTTAAGGCATCAATACTCAACCTAAAAGTTAAATTCTTTGAGACCCTTGTAAATATCTTTTTTTTTCAGCACTCTTATTTCTACTCAAACAAGTGGTGTTCTTGGGCTCACCATTAAATTTTGCCATAAAAAATCATTATAATAAAGAAGAGTTTATCCAATTGTAATATGTTACTGAATTCACACAATCCTACAACCCTAAACAACTAATCACATAAAGGGTTGCATAACCCTAGTTATAGAAATCTTAGCCACACATCTCAAGAGAAGAAGAAAACATTGTTTTTTTTTATAAATTAATTCAAAGAATCACTTACAAAAGTTCTCACAATTGTTCTCCTTGATCTTCAAAGAAAAATAGTAGAAAAAGTGTTTAAATCCACTATTTTATCTTTTTCTCAGAGAATAATGAGTTGCAAGATGTTCAAACGTTGAAAAGTGAATAAAAGATGAATGAAAGATCCCTAATCTAAACATAGACTGGGTATTTGTATGCTCTCAGTAGTTGGGACTTGAAATTTGAACTCAGTAATGCCAAGGTTGATGGCCCATCAGTAGTCTAATGGTCTATCATTTGGACCGTTGCTGATGGTCCCAAGTTTTCTCAATCTATTTAAGGGGTGATGGCTATGTTGATGGCCCATCACTGGTCTGACTGTCCATCACATGGACCATCGCTTGATCACTCGAGGATGAACTTTTTGTCTCAGTCTGATGGCTAAGTTGATGGTTCGTTAGAGGTATGATGGTCAGTTACTTGGATTGTCACTTCGGTCAGCTACTTTGTCCATTCTGCTTAGCTTTGACGGACACTTTGACGATCCGTTACATGGCTGACGGTCCTTCAGTTTGACCGTTAGTGTCCTTTTTCTGCTGCTTTTCCAAGTTACTTTTCCATCTAATTCCTTGACTCGAAAATAATAAAATCCGGTATCAAATACAACAATAGTTGCTTGAAAATGTACAATTATCCCTTCAAAAAAATGTAAAATGTTTCGTCAAAATCCAGAATATCAACATCCTCAACTTAAGACAATTGTTTTTCCTCAAGAAAGTCAACACCAAATTGCATACATGAACAACACACTAATGGGCATTCATCTGTTAAACTAGATTTCACACAACAACTCAACTGTCATCTCACTCATATGGTCTCAACACCTCAAGATCTACAACTAGCATTATTTTCAATTCAGCATATACACAAATATGGATACAATATCCCAAAAAAATTAGCAAAACTAAGCATAACTCAAGTTTGCCGCACAGTCAAAGAAGTCCACCACACATTATTCATTTAACTATTAGACAAAAATCAAGACTCTTACGCTTATCAAAGAAGTTATAAACATAGCATACATAACCATAAGCTTGCTTTTATCATTTAATATTCCCCTGTGGTTGATTCGCAAAGATAAAGTAGGTCTTTTAATGGTTTGTAATGAGGTTTTCGTGTTAGGTAAGGGTTAATTTTGGGAAAAGTAACTTCAAGTTAAAACTTCACTCTCACTGCCGTTGATTACTACTCACCAAGACTAATTCTTTTCTAGTTCAATTGCAATCAATAATATTCATCCACGATATCACCATAAACCCAGATTATTTTTATTTTTTATTTTTTTAGAGAGTCTGTGTCAGCCACCCTCAATTTATGTTAATATAATCAGTTGAGGTGCATAATATCTAACTGGATCAGGGAAAGATATGACAATTTATTCCAACTCAAAACCACTTACAGTTAGACTGTTATTACCCGACAGTAGCGACCCTCAACTTAGGCATTTTACTTAAGTCAAGGTGCATGATATCCAAAATTTTGGCTAGGGACTAAGTTAGGTGCTAACATCATAAAGAGAGTGAATCGGGTTTATTAGGAATAAGTAAACACCAAAAACCCATTTTTTTAAAAAAATTTTAGAGAGTCTGCATCAGCCACCCTCAACTTATGTTGATACAATCTTTTGAGGTGCACAATTTATTCCAACTCAAAACCACTTATAGTTAGGTTGTTAATACCCGATAGTAGTGACCCTCAACTTAGGCATTTTACCTAAGTCAAGGTGCATGATATCAAAAATTTAGACCAGGGACTAACTTAGGTGCTAACATCCTATAGAGAGTGAATCGGGGTTATTAGGAATGAGTAATACTAACATAAGATCAACAAGGGTTTAAAAGTGGAAAAATATTTTTGGAGGGCCATTATTTATGGATTAGTGGACTAATAATCAAAGGAAGCCTGCTATCCTATCTCATTAAATTAATCAAAAGGCAATATCAGTGAACCGAGCAAGTTTTAGTTGTATACACTATGCAAGATTTATAAAAAACACTCGCACATACAGGTAATGCATTAACACTTATTATACCAACTCTTGGGATTTACACCACATGATCATGCTCGATTTATATTTTTCATCCTAATGCCAATCATAAAATCACAAATGGTTGTTCAATACATACTAAGTGACAGGAAAAACTAGTTATTCAAACATGTTCAAAGTACTTAGCAACATTCATTTATCATCCATATATAAAAAAAGGGTGCCAAAAAGGAAAGAAAACAAAATTTATAAACATGGAATGATATGTACACCACAAGAAAAAGAAATATGCAACCTAAATATGTCGATTCCACTAGATAGCACATGGGATAAAATGAACACAGGCAACAAAAACCCCATGGTGATTACAATATAATGAGCACCCCACCCCAACTAAATAAAATAATTTTTCCGAAAATGTATTAACATAAAGTACCAAGGAGTGGAATACTTTTAAAGTCTCTGAGGATGATGAATCAGTGAAGTGTGGTGTCGCTTCTTTGGCCTTGGGTGCTGCAACGTTAACCCCTATGGTGGTAGGGGTACTCAAATCAGCTTCCTCCTGGCTCAGAGATATCTGACTAGGAACCAGATCTTTAATTGTCCCCTTAGCTAGGGTAGAATTGGTTGAACTCCTACAGCTTCATCTACAACCTTTTTTTGTCTCTTTTTCATCTCTCCTCGATCTTTTCACAGCTTTTTTCAAATCTTTCTTCTGCTGTCATATCCGCTCATCTCCTTTTCCTGGAAGCTTTTTTATTAGCATTTTCATCAACTTGTTTACATTTATCTTTTAACGGGTTTCCTACTAGGTCAACAAGGCCATCATCTTCATCACTAATGATAAATGCTAGATCAAATCCAGACTTCATGGTTGTCTCTTAAGCTCGGCTATATCAGCATTTTCCTACTTGAACTCTACCATAAATTTTGAAAAATCCAATGATGATAGCTTGTCTAACCTCTTGTTTATGTGCTCCTCCATATCATCCATTCTAGCCTAAATCTTTTTATAAGCCTTTAAGTCTTAATCAATGATATGATCAACAAAGGGCTTGAAATATTTTTCCCAAGTGCTGAACTATTTCTCAAACTTTTTATGTTGCTTAAGAAACTTGGCAAAATTTTCCTATGTCAGCCTGTACTCCGAATATGGGGGTGGGATAGATGCAGTGTCTGAAGTCCCAACCATTGGTTGCATAGATGCTGATCCTGTATAAGTACTAGGCGTCACATAAGTAGTGATAGGCAACAAAAGACCTATGGGAATCTCAGAAGTATCGGTGTTTAAAGCTGACTGTTGTTGATAAGTAGGAGGTTTGTTGACTCGCATTTCATATTTTGAGTCATCTTTTATTTTTCCAATATCATGCTTGTGAGTTGCCTAAACTTTATTGTCAACTTATCAAATCAAAGATGCATAGCTTGCCTTCATAATTCCCTAATTAAACATGCAAATGGTAATGCACTTGTGACTTTGTGTGACTGAACAAACATCTCATCAGAAATAATTTTTCCAAAATCAATCTTTAGCCTAATAATTAGAATAGCCACCAACACTGCCGTACGACTGTCCAAATTACCAACTCCCTCCATTGGCATCAACCTTAGTTTAACAATGGCACCCAAAAATATAGTTCAGAAGCTAAGGAATGATTTAGCAATGCCCTCTCTTAAATTGAGTTCCATGATAAGTTACAATCATCAGTGAGGAGCCTAGACAACCAAGGACTTTGAGTCGATGTTGTAGTCATAAGATACTCAAGCTTTGGAATCGCAGACGGTGCTACATAGTCAAGCCTAGATAGCATCCTGTTCAGTGTATAAGCTGATATATCAATGGTGACCCTTTTGACTGGAACTGATTCCCTGTTACGAAGGTATGAAATTTTTAAGCCCTTGTTACAGTGTTTCTCTGCCAGTTCCAAATAATTTGGGAAAACTCCTATACCAAATTTGGTTGGTATGCCCCGAGATGCATGCTCATCCACGTTAACTTATACTCATTAAATTCTCACTCAAGCTCTGGATACTCATACAACTTGGTCCTCACAATGTGTTGCTCATCAGAGATTGACCTCTTTATTGGCCTGGTTGTTGTTGGTTCCATTCCATCAAGGTGCTTATCTAATACCCCTTCAACTTGCCACATTATTGGTTCCTGTGTTTGAGGTTCTTTGCTCTTGACCACATTAGCATTCTTAATTTTTGATGCCTCAACTTGGTCAGGGTTTGATGTATTAAACCCTTCCACATTGGTGCTCAAAATTGTGCTACTTCTACTTCTCTCACTCTCCTCTTCAAACTGGAAGAGTCACTGATTCATCTTATCCCTTTGCTGAGAATTGAAAGATAGAGCCTTCTCACTGAAAGCCGACTCATTTCTGCCCCTTCCATGTTGAGTCCTACCACCACCTCTGCTTATGGGTATCTTGCATGCCATTTGTCTGAACAACATATCATGAAATATTATAATCAAAATCATGAAAAAAATTGTTGTAAACTTGACATTACTTGTTTGTTGATAGTCCATCGGGGCTTTGACAGTCTGTTGCACTAGTCGTCAAGACTTAACAAGTGAAGTAGTTCTTACATAACCTAGGAACAGTTACCGTAACGGTCCTTTAAGGGTTTGAAGGTCTGCCAGGTCATCCACCACGGCTAAACCAGTAACCCATTTCTTCAAAGAGTTTCCGACGATCTAAGAGATAGTCCATCAAGTGTTCGACGGTCCATTAAGGTTGCCATCACTTTGATTTTACAACATTTAATTTCACATGGGAAATTTTTCAAATTCCAGGAATACATCACTCAATTTTGCACACAACAATGGTAGAAAACCAACAATAACACATAAGTTTTTCTTATTATTGTACATGGGTTACTCAAACATCACCTAGACAAGATTTACCAGAGTTTGAATTAGTTAGAAACACAACAATGCAATAAAAAACAGGATGAAGTTCTATTCAAGCATTAACAGCTTACACACATCATATTCATCATTTTAAAAAGAAGAGAAAATTTGAGATCATACTTTGATTTCGCAGTATTCTTCACTACTCTGAACTTGCAAACTTTCAAAAATACTATGACTACTTAATTTATTTATCAATGAGAGACATAACTTGCTTTGTGATGATAGTAAGAGAATTAAAGGGTTTTTTAAATAGGAAAGAATGAGGAAGAAAGAGTCCTAAGAGAAGATGAATGAACCTAATACTTTGAGTGTAAAGGAATTTAAATGGTCTTAGGATTTAAAAAAAGTGGTAACGTGCATAACCATTTTCTCTTATCATTTTAAACATGTTTGGGTTGGATAAGGATAACTCATTCAACATTAAATCTAACTGACTAGACCTGCCAAAAGCTAGGGTTAATTTGATGGACATATCGATGGGCTGTTACATACATGACAGTCCGTCAGCTTTACCATTAAGACCTACCAGAACCACAATAAATATACCATGTTACGACTGTTAGTTCGACGGTCCATCAAAGAGGTGACGGTTTATCTAACTTCGCATCAGACTTATCAAGAAACTTTATTTTTCATCTTCATGTTGACTTTGGTCTTGACGGTCTGTCGGTTATGCGATGGTCCATCAAATTAACCACCAAGACTTATCCAGAATTTCCATTATTTGACCATGGATTTGATGGTTTAAGTGACAGTCTGTCATGACCTTAACAGTCCATCAACCTTCCTATCAACCGCTCTCAACTAGATCAAATCCTGTCTTTCTACATTCTATGTCCTACGCACTTCAAAAACACATCAAATTGCACCCAAACAAACAAATAACTCTAACTTTGTTTGCCATAACATATCATCGGTTGCTTCCCACTAGTGCCTAAATTAATGTCGTGACATGACTCAGTCATCTGAATTACGCAGATTTCATCGAGACAAACTATTCCCAAACACTTAACTAACTCCATTGCACCAATATAGAATTTAAATCATTGCCCATTGACCTTGAAGATGTTCTATCTACATTTTTGAGTTTGACTACTCCCAAAGGGTAGACTTGGTTAACTTTGAACGGAGAAAACCACTTTGACTTAAGTTTACCTTGGAAGAGTTTCATTTTGGAGTTGAAGAGAAACACCAAATAAACTTTCAGAAAATCCCTCTTTTCAATCCTATGATCATCGTATCTCTTTATCATTTCTTCGTAGAGGTATTCTCTTTCATAGGCTCTAATATGGAATTCATTCATCTCATTCAGCTTCCCCAGTCGTAACTCTGCTGCCTTATTCCAATTCAAATTTAGCCTTTTCAATGCCAACAATGCCTTGTGTACCAACTCACTCGGTTAGTGGCATGCATTGCCATGGACTAACTTATATGGTGACATGCCAATGGGTGTCTTGAAAGTAGTCTGATATGCCCCAAAGGTATTATCAAGCTTTCGAGACCAACATTGCCTACTTGTGTTCACCATATTGGCGACGATGGCCTTAATCTCTTGATTCAAAATCTCCACTTTCCCACTTTACTGTGGGTCTTATAGATTTTCTAATTTATACTATTTTTTCCCATATTTATCTATAGAAACCCGGAATACTTTTTTAGGAAAATGAGATCCCCCATTGCTTATAATAGTATACGATACCCCAAAACTAGAGAAGATGTTCTTTTTGAGAAAGACTACCCCTCTTTTCCCTTCGTGTTCGGCCAGAGCCAACACTTTAACCTATTTGGATACATAATATATAGCAACAAATATGTATTTCACCCCATAAGAACTGATGAAGGTCCCATGAAATCGATACCCAAGATGTCGAACAGTTCATCTTCTTGCGTATTTGTCATGGGCATCTCATGGTGCTTCAAAATTGACCCTTGACTCTTACACTGGTCATATCCCTTCACAAATTCATATGCATCCTTGAAAAATGTTGGCCAATAATATCCACTCTATAGCACTTTTTTTGAGGTGTGACCACCTACAGATATCCCTTGACTGGTGAAGCATGGCAGGCTTCTTAAATATTTTGCATATTAACTTCTGTGATGCATCTTCTGATTATATTATTGGCACACCGTCTGAACAAATATAGCTCGTCCTAGAAGTAACTCTTGGCATCATGGAGGAATTTCCTTTTCTCATCAATGAGGAATTTTATATCAAATGATTATAAAGAAAATCCATCAGGGTCTTCATGTGTGCCATTTCTTAGTTAAGTTCTTCCTCTTTTCGACGTTGCTCTAAAGACCTGCCACTAGACATAGTAAAGCTTGCTATATTAGAATCCCTGGTATTCTAAGATCTACTCTGTTTAGTCATCCTATCAATCATTTCATAAGATTGAAGCAAAGTAAGATCCATAAATTCTCTACCTGCAGCATTATCCACAACCGGCTTTGCGATAGAATTAAAGGCTCTTTACAGAGTCTCCAACAAATGTATGTCAGTCATTTTCTAATTGGAACACTACATTAACTTTTTCTTTAACCTCTATCATGTCTCATGAAGAGCCTTAGTTGGAAGCTACCTGAAGTTATTGATCTTATCCCTCAAATGTAACATCCTGGACGGCAGAAAGAACCTTACTACGAAAGCTCCTTTCAACTACATATAGTTTGTTATAGAATCCGGAGACAACCCATTAAGCCATAGTGTTTCCTCACCAGATAGAGACAATGTTAATAGTAGAATATGGATAACATTCTTCCCTACTCCCGGGCTATTAAAAGACTTGCAAATAGTGACAATGTTTAGTAAGTACATATTTGGATCATCACCCGAAAGTCCATTGAACAGCTCATTCAGATAAAGTATTTGAATCATGGTCCTCATGATGTTGAACTTATATTCAGGTGTCAATTATTGATGAAAAATAGCTCCGATTGCACCTGATCCATCCATATCATCCTCATCCTTCTCAAGGTCAAATTGCAAATCATGGTAATCTAGTCTCGCTCTATAAGGGCAATTTCTGTTCACATTTTGGTTCAGTTGTTCAGCCACATCCTCTGCACGTCTTTGTTTAGCCTAATTCAACAAATAATCATCTTCCAAGTCCTTATCATCTGTATTAGGATAACGCACTAGTTGATTATCATTCCATTGATTCAGCTGAGCTCTAGCTAAGATGACTAGTTTATATGTTTCTTATGGATCAGCCATTCTTCTCATAAGATGAGATTCTGGGTGGAAAGGTATTAATGGTTCTCCCAACCTCATTGTACTAGGAATACACACAAATTATCCTTCAAAAAATAAAAATAATAAATAAATGTAAAATTACGAAACTTGATCAAATTTCAATTAACACTCATTAACTTAATTGACAACCTTATTCCCCAGCAATGGCCCAAAATTTTATACATCCAAATTACAACCCTCATTAAAAATTGTAAGCGGTTGTCATCAAATATAAAACCCAACTAGGTTGGGGTCGAATCCTGTAGAGAATACAATCTAAATTAAGTGTTATGATTATTAATGGATGGTTGATCAAAGGTTCCGAGGTAAAAAGGGGGTTTCTTTTATAATTGTAAAATAAGGTTGTTATAGATCTGGTTTCAACTAGTAAGTATGCTTGTAAAGTTTTAATTCAATGAGAATAGTGAAACTAGGATTATGTTCACCAAGATGTCATAGCAGACAAGGTTATGGGTTCTCTCGAATTCATACATAACAAATTCCAATTGCAAGAATATATTGAACTTTAGACTTTATCTTTTTGTTTCTCAACCTCAATAGATGATTAATATTTAATTCTCTCAAACTTAGAGAGTATAATTAACATGTTTAATTTATTTCTGAAGTGGGTTAATCCTATTAAGGTATCAACCCTTAACCTAAAGTTTAAAGTCTTTGAGATCCTCGTAAATCTCTTCTATTCCCAACACACATATTTGTACTCAAACAAGTGGTGTTCTTGGGCTCACCCTTAAAGTTTGCAACAAAGATAGGTCAATATAATAACGAACAGTTTATGTAATTGTAATTTGTTAATAAATTAACACAATCTTACAACCCTAAACAACTAATCACATCAAGGCTCCCATAACCCTAGTTATAGGAATTTTAGCCACACATCTCCAAACAAGAAGAAATCATTATTTTGTTCATAAATTAAATCAAAGAATCACTTACAAAATTTCCCAAAATTGTACTCCTTGATCTTTAAAGAAAAATAGTAGAAACAATGTTCAGATCTACTAAATGTTCAGATCTACTATTACAGCTCTTTCTCAGAGAATAAAGAGTTACAAGATGTTTAAAAGTTCAAAAGTTAATAAATGATGTATGTGATATCCCTAATCTAAACCTACACTAGGTATTTATATGATCCCAGGTAATGGGGGCTTGAAACTTGAACTCAGTAATGCTGCATCAAAGTTGACGGTTAGGTTGACGGTCTGATGGTCCCAGGTTGCCTTATTCTTCTTATGGGGTGATGGCCATGTTGATGTCCCATCGCTGGTCTGACGGCCCGTCACTTGGACCGTCAGTTGATCACCCAAGGAAGCATTTTTTGTCTCGACATGACGGTCTGTCATAGGTACGATGGTCCGTCACTTGGAGCGCCACTTGGGTCAGCTACTTTGCCCATTCTTCTTAGCCTTGACGGTCGCTCTAACGGTCCATTACATGGCTGATGGTCCATTAGTTTGACCATCAGTGTCATTTTTGTACTTTTTTCCATTTTACTTCTTATCTAAGTCTTTGACCTAAAAACATTAAAATTAAGTATCAAATACCACAACAGTTGTTTGAAAAAGTATAATTATCCCTTGAAAAATATGTAAAATGTTCCATTAAAAGCTAGAACAACAATATCCTTATCATATTGTGAAGGTCCCATCCATGCAATTCTATTAAAATTGAACAATAAGACTCAAAATGTGGTCCCCTACAAAAACAACAAGAATCGTCATCACTCAAAAACCACCAATCCTAGGCTTACATCTCAAGTAGAGTGTGAGAAAATAGAAATAATGGAAAATAAAAAGAAACTAAAAAAAAAAATATTTACAACTCAATATAGAAAAACTAAAAATAAGATAGTTGCCTAGTTAAAAGTCCCCGGCAACGGCACCAAAAACTTGACAGTGCCCAAGCACACACGCAAGTGTATGTGGTCTCCCAAGTAATATAGTGGCATTCAAAAAAGCAAAATATCGATTTCACAGGGACTTGTGTTAAACAACTATCCAATTCTAGTTTAACAAATTGAGGAGTGTAGAAAATAAAGTTTTAAAGTTGTAAACTAAAATGGAACTAAGCTATTTCGGAAAAGTAATGACTTAGGACAATCAATGGTTAGAATCCCAGGGTTAAAGCACTTCGAACAATAATACTACGTTATTTGAAATTATTCATTAATTCGCTTATCTTGGTTGTTGATTTGTATGGTTAATTGCATGATCATTGTCTCCTGACCCCTAATCTGTTACATGATATGGACATTACAACTACATCATTAGGCAAGCATGTAATATTCTAACTCATTCATTAAACCTATTATCTAATTTTTGAATCAAGTAAGGCTTCTAAGTATATCCTTGTCCTAGTTGCTAAGTTCAATTCGTTATTTTATAAAAGAATAAAAATGCAAACTTTGTTTAATCTCATGTACTATCTCCCTATTTCCTCTCTGGAGATCAAAAGGTTGACAATATATGTATTCTAAGGGTGATAATCCTAAAAATAATTAAATCAAGAATAAACAAATAACCAATAATGATAAGCAAATTAAACAAAATTAATCCAAAACAATACTTGTCATGTTCTTAGGTTTGATCCCGGAAAGAGGGTTTAGCCTTGAATTGAAATATTAATCATCCAATCCTTTGGAGTGATGATACAAACCATACAAAACACTAAATTAAAGAATGATAAAACCTAAAAAGAAGTTGTGGTTGCCTTGAATGATGTCCAAGTTGATCTAGGGTGTTCCAAGATGTTTAAAACAGAGTTTAGGCATTATATATATAGTATACAAGTCATAAGCTGACTTGGATTTGGTTTCCACGTTGTTTTCTTTCAGCTGGGCAGAATTATACAAATTTGGGCGTCACCGCATCATGGTGTTGATCCAAATCACAATTGTCAAATTCCAGAATCTTCCTGTAATTATACCGCATTGCGGAGAGTCCTTAAACTCCACTAGGACTTACATGCATTGTTAGGTATCTATTTTTGGCCTCTTGTGAATCCAGTGGTGTTTCTCACTCTTCCATTGGCCATACCTACAGTCCCCAAGCGGACAACACATTTCAGGGGTTCAAATTGCGTCAATTTTTGTATTGTTCTTTTGTTGAGACATTCCGAGCCATTTTGAGTTCTTTCCACCTGATTTGAAGCTAGTATATACTTAATAAATTATCATAATAAATTGAAAAAGCATCCTATAGCAATAAACACAACAATTTGGATCCTAAAATAACACAACATCCAAGACGGTGAATCAAAAACCTGAGCTAACCATAGTCCCATTTCACTTTGATCTTTAACTCATTGTTTCGGCTCTTGTCTTTATACAATTGACCCTTGAACATTATCCAAAAGTTGTTTAACATTTAAATACACAATTACAACCTTAGGAACTCATTAAAACACATTATATTCAAACATGATTGACTAGACAAACACCTAGCTCAAGGTAGTCACACTAGTTTTCTCAGTTGAACTCTAAATGATCTATTTGAATTACAACTTGTGTGAAAACACCTTTAAACATTGTAAAAACATAAAAATACACTTGGATTCTCATTTATATAATTATCAACACATATAGAATAAGAATTACACTCAAAACAAGGCCAAAAAGGCTAGAATGCATAAATAAATCCAACATCAATAACCATAGCCATTTAGTCATTTAGATCTCTATGGTATCAATACACTCTTATCGAGTCATTGTTAACTAACCAACACTTATTATTTATTATTAGTGTGCTAGTCATTATAAGGTCTCCAATCATTAGTCTAACCGATTTTGTATATAACCCTCACTTATTAAATGGCGACTAATTTTGATTCACTAGATAACTGACATCCACATTTAGTCAATATGTACAACTTAGACCATAATCACCATTTAACCAACACTTATTCCTTGTTACCATAGGTGCACTAGTCATCATATAGGGAAAGGGTAGATATTATCAAACATACTTATCTATCTAGTAACCAACACCTCCCACTTGTTTGCACCATAAATGTCTAAGTCCTCATTTAAGAAACAAACAACATTACCTACTAGGCAACAACATCACTAATCCTCAACAATGCTAAGTCTATTATTATCATTAGTCATTTTACAACATAATTACTAGTTACCATATTTTATCTAAAAAAGTTCCACCAACTATTATTCTAGGCTTGTAGCAGTTAAAAAACCTAACCACATTATATAGACAACTAGTTATAACATAACCCATCTTACTAGGTAAAGTTCCATAGCTTAATTACCTATTCAAGCCAATATATCAACTAGGTGAATCCTTAATGCTACACATGATCATACCTACCAATTATTCTAAACATAATGCTTGGCATATTCTACTTCTATTCACTAATTAGGATTAACAAGAGCCACACCCCTCAAAAAGTGATTAATGATAAAGAATTATAGACATCGTCTAAAGGAAAACATCATATCCTCAATATGCAGAGGAGTGTAATCATACAAGTTCATAACTAGACATACACATATCTATCATATATTCTTACCATACTTAGTATAACCACAACATCAATATATCCTCCGGATTTACTAGGAAAAATCATAACATTAATACCTTTTCCAGATTTACCGTGCATCATCATAGTAGAAATATAAATTTCTTTCGGCCTTTCTGGGCATCATCAAAAAATCAATATATTCTCTGGCCTTTCCAGGAATTAACATGTCATCAATATATGCGCAGGCCTTTGTAGGCATCAACATATCATAAATATATCCTCCGGTCTTAGTGCTAATAAACATATCATTAATATATTATCCGTCCTTGTCGGGCATCACTATATCATCAACATTCACCATAACATCCACATTCATCACAGTATTAATATATATAGATTTAAATATATATATATATATATATATATATATATATGATGGCGTAGCTAAATCATTGGCAAATACAAGCCCCCAAAATGAAAGAATGCAAGAGAACCAAAGAAAGATATATCATAATATCTCACCATTCATTATCAATACCTTATAATAGCAAGTGCATGAAAAAGAATATCCATATGATGAGAACACTCCATACATTACCGAGCTCAACATAATCATTGGCATGGTTGAATACAAATCATGATTATACTTTCTAGAATCTCCATTTATAAGTCATGATTTACAATACTAGTACAAAGGGGGTCTTAGGAACAAACATAAATTTAGTAACTAGGCTTGAGCATAATATGAGTAATAACATAATCCAATGCTCAAATAGTGAACTAGTCATTAAATAAAATTATAGCATAGTAATGGATCAAATTTATAAGACTCTCCATTAATATCCAAATAGTGATAATAAGATAATCAATCAAGTATGCACACTATTTCCAAGATAAACATCATGAATGAACCATTTATCGGATTTAGCCATCACATTACCAAGAGCATAGTATAGGCGTTAAACCAATACCTAAGTCTCTAATGATGTGACATAGTTCAAGCTTAAGGGGGGTCAAGTTCTGCTTCTGATATCACTAATAATCTTCTTCAAGTCTAACTTCTACTCAAAATTAGACTAAGCTATCTTAGTAATGTCTCAAGTCTAGAAAATCCATACTATTTATATACGACAATCCTTCCTCAAGTAAGTCTCTTAAGTCATCGAAAGCACCTAATGTCAATTAACAACTATGCATATCAAGGCTAACATACTCTTAAGGTAAGTGAACATGGTCACACCCATCTAACAGAAGTAATTTGATCTTTCTCATGCTATTCATAAGATAATGAGTTCAACAAACCAAGGTTCCAAACTATGAGCCAATTACCACACTTATCAAGTTTAATCAACTAATACCAAGCACTACCATCTACTAATTCAACATCGTAGACCCCACCCAATCTTTAAAGATATCAAAGTCATACCTAAATAAAGCTCAATTTAACTACAAGTAAGTCTAACTTACCTTAAATACAAATATAGCCCATGAACCAATAATATTTGCTTTTCCTTTCATCGAAGCTTCTTTAATGAGACAAGCTATATAAAATATAATCTAAGCATTATTACGATAAGGAGTTATATGGGTTTCACATATGGAAAATGAGTTTTTGAGACCAACCCATTGTTCAAATACCATTAAGGAGTTATAACACTCAATAAATGATTTAAAAATTCATATTTTTTACTAAAATTTAGTGTTAAGCTACTAGGAGTTTCGGGGTCTAAGAATCAATAATTTGACACTCAAATTAAAGGAATCTTACCTTAGATTCGATGATAATCACAAATATGCAAGTTGATTAAGATCCCAATCAACACCCATCCTACTATAAAGACTACTCTCTCTATTTGGGTTTTGGAGGATCAAGACTATTAAGGAATGGAGAATTTTTTTCAGGGACTGTACATAAATACTCCTTGCCCATGCACTCAGGGGCAGCGATAGAGAACATGCGCTTGTCGCGATCAAACAAACTTCTAAATAGGAAAATGGTTCTAAAAACCAAACTAACTTCTAGGTAACTGAACTATCAGTTACTATCAGTTCAAGCAATTCATAAATGACTTGGGGAAACTATGGGAGAGCTATAACAAGGGAATAGGGAAAATACAGGAAATGACCTGCAGGGTCATTACATACTTAGTCCCAATCCAAGATTTTCAATCATTATCACCATCAATTTACTATGCCTAATACTGGAGAGATGTGTATATAATAAATGCATGAACTTAAACAATCTAAAAAATAGTTTAAGTCTCTAAATCCGCTACTCAGTATCAACTCTGGGGATAAGTTATCATAACAATGTACAAAAGGTCATAATCTCTCATGGTTAAAGTGAATAGTACTGGTCAAAGAGTGGATAAACCCTGGACCAAAATAAAACACAGTCTAATTTTCAAAAAAATATTTTTAGTTCCAAAATCTCATAAATCATCCATTTAGGTTGTATGATTCCATTTATAAAGGAAACCATTTGAAAAATGTAATGTTGGAATAACTCTATTTTTAAGAATAAATAGTGAAATCATGATATTATATGGAATCATACCACTATGTCATCACAAATGCACTAAAATATATGTATGCCAGCAATGGTATCTTAAAATAAAATCATTAATAATCACGCTTCTATAGACTAAATCCTCATCCTTAATAAGTATAGGATACCCACCTAGAGTCCAACTGGTATCGTAACAACGGCCTCAGAACAAGCAATATAAAAGTAGCATGATGATACTACTATAATGTGGATAAAATATGGTCCAACACACAAAGACCATAATAAACCGTATACTAAAGGGTCCTCTGCATCAACTACGATTACATGCTTATAATCTAGGATGATAGGATTATATTGCTATAACAAGTATTTTATCTAACTAGTTAGTTCACCTTAAGATCCCCAAACTCCTAAATTAGTCTAAGTTATGATATTATAATCATAAACATTTCCTATCATAGCTACCTAGCACTAAATTTACACTACACATCATCATAAAAAGAAAAGTAAATCGAAGCCTACCTCGATGCTGAGCCGCATATCTCGAATCATCCCTAAATCACTCGTCTGTTCTCCATGATCCTAAAACACCATCACTTTGTCAAAAAATTAATATACAAGTAATTATGAGTAAAACATAACCCATATTTCAATATAAAAGGTTGATTTAGAATTTCGTCAAAAAATGGGCTCGTAAGGCATGAAAAACTTTGTTGAATCCATCACGAGGCCCTTGAAGGATAAAGAATGTGTGCTTAAAAGCCTTATCAGCCTCATTTATCTATGGATTTAAGGACCTAATTTATATGAATTTACAAAGAAATAGGATGCAGTTTGATAGGAAAAATAATTTAAAATAAGAAAGGAGTGTTAGGCTCTTCTACCTTAGCTTTAATGGATGATTTCCCATACTTTATCACGTCCCTTGATCTCAAAATGGTGGAGAAAATAATAAAAAAAATTAGACGAAGAATGGTTATTTATCTATCCTCAAGTGCTTCTAAAGAGGCTCGATAAATACTTAACAAGTCAAATAATCTCTTAAACGATCCCTAACAATCATTTTTTCATTATTTATGAGGTCGAGTTCCATAGAAGAGACTTTCGTTTAGTATTAAAACCATTACTTAAGAAGCTGGGCATAATCCAAGGTTGATCTTCAAAGCCATTCACCGGTCACTTAAGTTGATCCTTCTTAAGTGACTAAAGTTCTGATTAAACTATTGCTCCAGATTGTGCTAGTGACCAAATTTTTTGTAAGTCCAGATGGACTCCGACTAGGTGCTCGGGATTCGTTAAAAACCTTCTAGTTAAAATGAGCTATGCTAACATACTAAAGTCGATATTTACGACTAAATAGAACCATTAAAACTTTCACATGAGACCGTTTAAACTAAATATGAGGCCTACATTAATAGTTACTTTGTTTATAAAATCCACCCAATAGAGAAAAACAAGTTTTGAAGCATTGAGACCTGACCCAAGGACCCCCTATTCTAAAATCATTGTTCTAGAGTTGGTTACACTATCAAATTCTAATCAAAGGTTGTTTACTAGGATTTTTGGTATGAGACCGATTTCTTAATAGTGAAAGGTCCAAAACTAGGAAATGAGCTTAAAACCCAAACAAATTGACCAATAACCACACTAATAGTACATAAAAGTCATAAATGGCCTAGAATTGCTATAGGAAGGCTCTAAACACCTGAAATGCATATGGATTGAAGAAAAAACCTAGAGGGTCATTGCATTACACATTTTTACTCTTTGTGAGGATTGAAAAACTACATCATTAATTTTTCATTAGGTTTTTAATAATTAAATTTAGATATTAATTTTTGTTCTTAGTATTTTTGGGAATTCAAGAAAACAAATTTTGTTCTACTTTATTTAGAATTTGTAATTATGAATTCAAATAAATTATCAGTATGATCTTATGAACATGATTACCTAAATCTTGCAATTTGTTCTTGAAATAGTTATAAATTAACAATGTAGGTTAAGTACATCGACATTCTAAAATTGTAGTTATGTATGCATTGTTTTTCCCTGTGCATCATTGTTTTTTAATGAGTATATACAACAAAAATTCCCTTATTTTTAATTTTTGGACCAAGGGGGTAACAAGTGTGACAAAGGATGTATCAATGAATATTTTAGGCTATCAACCCTCATCTCATGAATATACTCTTTACAGGAATAGTTTATTATTGATCCTAGGTTTATGTTACAAAAGAAAACACACTCGTAGATTGATCAAACTGTGTGGTGCACTTAACTTGCCAATCATGGAAGCTAAACAATAGCATAATCACTATTATGTTACACCTACTGTGTTATGAAATCATAGGGAAAACAATCCTTGTCTATTCTCTTATTGCTTAAACACCAATAAATAAGTATTTTTACATGGTTACTAATTACTCAAAATCATTACTTAGTACTACAAACCTCTCATTCATGAACTAACATACTAATTGATTAAATTATTGCATTGACAAAGCTTCCTACCATAATACTAATATGATTGACCACAACATCGATTTGCATCTATATTTTATAGGGACTCAATTGTACGTATGTTGGAGGTGCAATTTGACTGACATCAAATCTAGGCATTATTTTCAAGGAATACAATTTAGGAATATTTTGATTCATATTTGTTTAAATATAAGTCCTTATTTCATAATTTTACTTCCACAATTGGTTTGGTATTATTTCTCGGTTACACACTTATGCATGAATAATTCTCAGAGTTAATACATAAAAATTTGAGTTAAGGCAATCCTTTGATTCCACTTGATCCTAAAATAAAATGAACTCAGAGTAGTTGAAAAAATAGGTTAATAAAGATGTACTTGATAAATGAATCCAAAATCAAAGAGTTCTTCACCAAGATGTGTATAATCAAGGATTTAAGGACACTATGGATAAAACTGCCGCCAATATACTTACTAAAGAATAAGCAAGGCAAAAAGTTTCTAGGAAAGCAATGGTTAAGAAGTAGGATAGACAAGAAGAAACAGACAAACTATCTACAATTAAGGAACGCATAAGGCAGAGAAGGAATAAGGAAAATATGTGTCACCTACACTATGCGCCCTAGTTTAATGATACATATGAGTACACATATTTAGATGATACAGGTTAAATAGGTGCTATTATTCCACCTTCACTACCAGTGGGAGATAAGTATGATGGCACTACTTCTATAATATTATTGTTGAACTTAATGGAGTGTTCACAAGACTTACTGCAACTAATGCAACTATTATTTTATGAATATTGTAGGAATTTTAAAACCCTACAATCTGCATGGTGTGAGCCTAATTTTATTAGATTGTAATTATTTCACATTTTATTGAGTGGTGAATCTACTCAATTATTGATAGACTTACCTTGAAGATACGCAACTATTTGTAAATAATTAAAGATAAGACTCATGGAGAAATTTTATCCACCTTACAAAATGCTGCAGATGAAAGATAAGATTTATAACTTTGTAAAGCTACACTTTGAGGAGTAATATGAGTCTAGTCACATATTGCTGTTGATTTTCTATAGATCTTCTAATATTAATAACAAGGTTTTAGTAGATACTATGACAAAAGGTGCATTTATGAGCCTAACTTTTAAGGCAAGCCTCTAACATTCTTGATAGGATTACTTAAACAAATCAGGGCTATAACCACATGAGATTCAAATGTTCCTGCAGGCACTTATTGATGAGAGCATTAATAGTACAACAAATTATAGATGACTCAGTCAATTAAGAGATAGCACATTTGAGGACTAAGATTAGCTTATTCATAAAGTAGTTTGCCATAATAGGGGCAAAAAAGGTTAATACAATTGGTTGGCAAGGTGAATCATCTAGACATGATGACTCTATTATAATGAGAAGGATAGGTTTCTAAATAACTAGGTAGTGAGTTTTCATGCCAAAAGCCAAGGGTAAAACAAAGAAAACTAGTATTTTCTTTAAGGAAATCAAGGTCGGCACTGCTATAAAGACAATAACTACAATTGGTCTAGAAATAGAAATAGTTGTAGAGGGACAGATGGTTATTGGAAGGGGAAATATTATCAAAAAAATGATTGAAACTACCTTTATGTTTAGAATAAAATATATGATGACAAATTATGAAATTTTTGTATGAAAAATATTCATGCTAAGGTGTTGAAAGGAGTAGAAAAGATTAATTAATTACTTAAGGAGTTTTGAGATGATATTTCAAGGATTAATCAAAAAGTCAAGTCACATTCTACTGCTATCAAGTATCTCGGGTAGCAGTTTGGACAAATCGCTATCATAATGAATCAACATCAAAAAGCTAAACGTCTAAGATATACTATCCAAAATCATAATAATGATAGTCATTACTTTGCTATAACTATTATGAGTGGTAAATCATTGGTGATCTATCTATGCTTGTAGTTATAGAGAAAGATTATGTGCCAGTGATTATTAATGATGAGAAATTAACCTAACTGGAGAATCATGTTATTGATGAGAAGGCATTTAAAAAACCACCTCCACTTGCTAAAAAGGAGGGTAGAGCTATGAAGTTAAGGGAAAAAAAGGTCCATAGGTGTTTACTTCTATTTTATGACCTCTTTCTTTTTCTAAAAGGTTGAAAAAGATATTCAAAGAAGAAAAGTATGATATATTTATTTTGAGGCTGAAGCAACCATTTCTGAACATCTCTTTAGTTAAGTCACTTGAACAAATATAGGGTTATGTAAAGTTTGTTAATGATATAGTGAATTTAATAAATCTGTTGGAAAGTTACACTATTGAGTGGAATAGCTTTCCTTTCTCTTATAGTGAAGAAGTAGAATTCTAGAGAATTCACAATTTTATGTAACATTGGTGCTTTAAATTTTATAAAGGCTTTATGTCATTTTGGTGCTAGAAAAATATGATGTCGCTACCAATATTTAGGCAGTTAGGCTTGGGGACGTTTAAACCAGTTTTAAAGATTCTTCATAAGGTATATCATACTGTAATGTAGCTCCTTGGAGTTTTAAATGATGTGTTGGTGAGGTTCGAGTCCTTTATTTTTCTATTTAATTTAGTCATCATTGATAGTGAGGTTTACAATCTTCTGACTAGACCATTCATTTCAACTAGAAGTGCACTGGAATACACTTAGTTGAAGTTTAGGTTAAATTATAAGTAAGTGATGTTTAATGTTTTCCAATTCATAAAGAAACAAAGGAACATATGAGTCATCTCGGTTATTATACAGTCAATCAAGATCCATTGAGAATCCCTATTATAGATAGACTTGGTATTTAAGAACTAGTGGTAGTAATTATGAATATTGAAGTTTATTATATTGATGAGTACGATGAGATCGTATGGATATTTGTTGGTTTAGACTCTTACACTTTTTCCACAAAAAAGCTAGTTTTGGATTTAATGAATAGGGAGACCCCACAAGCCAAGTTGTCTATTGAGGAGCCTCCTATCTTGGAGCTCAAACATCTCCCATCCAAACTTTTTTATGATTTCTTGGGTTCCAACAACACTTTGTATACTATTGAACAACAAACTTTGTAGAGTGGCAAGTTGAGGTTATAGTGTCAGATTTGATAAAGCTCAACACAGCCATTTGATAGTCCATTGCTTATATTATTGGCACTCTACTTGGAATATGCACTCATAAAATCTAACTTAATCTAGATTATGTTCCTTGTATTGAGCATCAGCATAGGCTTAATCTGCATTTATAAGAGGTAGTCAAGAAGGAAATCATGAAGTGGTCAGATGTAGGTCTAGCTTAACCTATTATCAACAACTAGTGGGTGAGCCTATTTAATATGTTTAAATGAGAGGGTGAATCATAGTGGTTCCAATGTTAATAAGTAGATTATTTCAATAAGACCGATCACTAGTTAGTAAGTGTGCTCAATTGTTGGAAGCTCAATATATGGACTATAAAGGATTATTTGATAATGCAGATATAGGTGTGGAAATCATCAAGTTGTCAAATGAAGGTGTGGTTTAACCTATTATCAAATACTAATGGGTGAGCCTATTTAATATGTTCCAATAAAGGGTAGAATCCAAGTGGTTCAAAATATGAAGAAAGAGATTATTTCAATGAGACCGATCAATAGTTTGTGAGTTTGCACAATTGTATGATGCTAAATATATGGACTAAAAAGGATCATTTCTAGATGCCTATCATGGATCAGATGTTAGACTTTTTTATTGGTAGAGGATGGTATTATTTTCTTGAGGGATATATGGGATACGATAAGATTCTGATTGCTTTTGAAGACCAATAAAATACCATATTCATTTGTCGGTAAGGGACATTTGCATTCATAAGGATTCCATTAAGGTTATCTAATGCACTCGCCAATTTTTATGTTTGCATGATGTTTATCTTCTAATACCTGGTGGAGGACACTATTGAGTTACTCATAGATGATTTTTCAATTGTTAGTGACTTGTTTAAAGACTATGTTACCCATTTGGATAATGTTTTTATGTGGTACGAAGACTGTAATTTAATACACAATTAAGAGAGATGTCACTTTAAGGGTCAAACAAAAGATAGTACTCAGTAATAAGATTTTAAAGAAAGGGATTGAGGCTGACAAGGTGAAGATTAAAGTGATTGAAAAATTCCCTCACCTATTATTGTGAACGTTATTCAATGCTTTTTGTGGCATGCTAGATTTTATTAAAGGTTCATCAAAGATTTATCTTTGATTACACATCTTTTTTGTAAGTTGTTAGAGAAGGAGGGGAAGTTCATGATCAATGATGCATGTCTAAAGGCATTTAAGTGGATGAAGGAGAAATTAACTTTGACGCATATTATTATTTCTCCTTTTCGGTCCATGTTCTCCTATATAATAAGTGAGTATGACGTAGCTGAAGTAGGCTGCTCATGGTTGATATGCCTGTATTTGGTACTTCAACTATGTTTTTACTATATTACTCCTAATTAATTATTATGATTCATTTATTTATTAAAAAATTAATAATATTTAATCAAAAAAACTAAAATAGACATTTATGCCATGAATGCTTTAGGTGCTTCAATCGTGATTCTATTATATCACCCATAATTAACTATTCTAAGTTATTTAAATATGAAAAATTAATAATATTTAATTAATATAATATGTATTTAATGATAAATTAGTTCTTGATGTTTTAAATTAACTTAGCATCTTATATGGCACCACTTTAAAAAAAATTCACAACTATTTTTTAAAATAATTTTACTATGTCAGCGCTAATTAGTAGAATAGAAGGAAATATTATAAACTACAATAATTAAAAATTTAAATTATTTAAAAATATAATTGACTATCAATTCCACAAATGTTTGAACAAAGAGAGTAATATATATTACTTAAAAATTACATAAAAAGTATTATCAATAGTTAACAACTCAAATATCTAAAGACATTAAAAATATGATTAATAATGTAAATTCTATTTGTGTCACATATAATGAGAAGAAAAATAAAATAAGGCGTGATTAGATCTTTCATCCTATTTATTATGCAAGTAAAGAACTTAATCCAGCTCAGAAAAATTATATTGTGATAGAATAGGTGTTTCTTGATGTGTTTTTTGTGTTTAAGATATTTCAATCTTATTTATTGACACGAATATGATTGTGCATATTGACCATGTTTCTTTAGGTACCATAGTTGCAAATTCGAGATAAATTCATTGACTAATTCTATTACAAGAATTTGACTTTGAGGTCAAGGATCAAAGGGGGACTAAGAATCAAGTAGCTAACCACTTATCACGAGTTGAAGAAAAAGAAATGTTGAAGTTGAAAAAAATATTGAAATTAATGATATTTTTTTAGATAAGCAACTATTGGCAGCATCATAATTCTTGATTTTATGCTTCGTATGTTTTACTAATTCATTAGTAATTGTTGTGGTGCCTTTGGACTTGTCCTTTTAGTAATGTAAGACGTTCATGTCCGACAAGAGGAGATTTTTCTACGATGAGCCATAATTTTTATTTATTTATGTAGACAAGATAATTTATACATGTGTGCCTGAGGTAGAGATGATGAGCAAATTGGAAGCATGCCATTCCTCTGCAATTTGTGGTCACTATAGTGGAATTTGTACATCCTACTAAATTTTTAAATTTGGGTACTATTGGTCAACCATTCGTTGAGATGCTCATAACTATGCTAGGGTATGTACCCAATGCCTAATGCAAGGGGGTATATCAAAAAATCATGAACACACTCTCTCTATCATTATTTTGATTAAGCTTTTTGATGTTTGACGCATAGATCTCATGAGACTTTTTGTGAGATCAAATGGGATGAATTACATAACTATTGTTGTCTCTTGTATGTCTAAATGGGTGAAGAAAGTATGTTTTCTAAATAATGAAGGAAAAGTGTCACAACATTGTTACAACAGAACATCTTTTCCTGGTTTTTCATAGCAAGGGCAATTATTGATGATGGTGATTCTTATTTTTACTATAGGTTGTTTTGTTCCGTACTTGAAATATATAGTGTCAAACATAATGTGGAAATACCTTACCATTCATAGACTAGTTGTCAAATTGAACTCTCCAATCGAGAGATCAAGATAATCCTTGTGAAGTAAGTAAATGCAAATAGAATGGATTGGTATAGGAAGTTGGATTATGCTTTATGGGTTTACTAGACTAAATTGAAAATTCCTACAGGAATGTGTCCCTATCATCTTATTTAAGGGAAAGGATTTCACTTACTAGTGGAACATGGAAACACAGCTACTTGTGCACTCAAGATGCTAGACATGAATTGGGATAAGGAATCAAACTTGTGTGCTTGACCAATTGAAAGATCTAGATGAGTTTCACCTAAGATTCCATGAGATTTCAGCCTTATACAATGAGAAGTTGAAGACTTATCATTACCAAAAGGACTATTTTGAGGTGATTTTGTCTTATTGTGCAACTCAGGACTACATTTGTTTCTATGAAAGTAAAAGTCTAAATGGATAGGACAATTTCAAGTGGTACATGTGCTCTTATATAGGGCCTTTGAGCATGAGAACAATGAAGAGATGTGGTTCAAAAATAATATGTAGCATGTTAAATCACAATATGGAATCGAAGATGAAGTGAACGTTGTAGACATATGAGACCTTGGTGAAGTCTTCGTAACTACGGTACCCAAGTCATGCTACAATGTTAAATAAGGCATTTCATGGGAGGAAACCATGGGGGAATCTTAGTGAAGTCCAAGTAATCATAATTCTCATGTCATGAAACGATGTTAAGTCAAGTGTTTCTTGGGAGGCAATCATGTTTATTTTTTCACACTATTTTCTTTTCACATGGTTTTTAATATAGGAGTAACATGTGTAGAAGTGTGCAGTGATAACTTAGACAAAGACATTGGAATAGAAACCAGTTCCCATGAATTAACTATTGGAAAATCTAACATATAGTAATTTTTGTCATATGTATGAAGACCAGAGATCAACTTTTATTAGTTGGTCCATTGATTGAATAGTAATGAAAGTTCCAAGATTGAGCAAGTCATGGAATCCATAATCTGATTAAAATCCTTAAAGTCAACTTTTACTAAATAGAACTAACGAGCTTAAGGAACAATCATTGCACCAAGTAACAATCGTCCATAAGTATTTTGTATTCCATGGTATGTTTTCTAAGGTTTTGAGGGATAATTTGAAGATATAATTATTGATAATATAAATTGAAAGACGGTAAGGAGATGAGTGTAAAATATTGGTACATAATCATATACCATAAGAAAATACAACAAAGAAGAACAAATATACACATATACCGTATAAAAGTATAAGAAAGAACTACAAATAGAAAACAATAAAACCAATAATGATGATGCAACACATAATGAGCACAATATATAAAATGGAAAGAAATTTATGATAATGATAATCATGATGTGATGTGATGCAAGAGGTTGTCGTAAAACCTCTATATAAACCTATAGAGTTGTGCTCACTAGGTATGACCCATTTAGGATTCATCAATGTAACACCTCAAATCTGGTGCCCAGAACTTTACACGGTGCTCATGACCCTAACGAACCAGATGCTAACGAATGACTAATATCTATAATTGAGCACTAAATAATATATTATAAATATTCAGAGTATAAGTTGTAAGGCCATAAGGTTCAAAACTAAACTAATACTAAATATAAAACAATGTATGTAATAGGGTATAACAATACCCAAAGCTAAAATAAACTTTCTGAAACATGATATAGTCTGAAAGCCTCTAAACTGTCTGAAATCCAAGGAGTTGATAGGACATGTCCCCAACTAACTTCGAACTACTGAAATAACAAATTAATAAAAAATCATGCTATTCTTGAATGATGAGGACTCACTGCTAGTTTGGCTGTTGCATATCTAATCTACTAAGGATGCTCGGGAGCTCATGCTTCTAAACCTATGGTATAAAACACCATAACACAAATGCATCAGCATGTTGATTGTATTGGTATGCAAGTGAGGTAGGCTAAATGGAAAGGGTTCATATGCATGAAAAATACTAACTGACTGAATAACATGAACGTGAGAACATATGCATGAATAGGTAACTGTAACTGAGATTGTGATAACACTGACTCATGAATTTTGATGATATGGATTTACTAATATCTTAGTACTAATACTGGGATACTAAATGACTTGAGTCTATTGAGTACTGAGAAACTAATGTCATATTACTGATAAAGGAATGACTGTTTCTGTCAATTTTGATTATGAAGAACTAGTTTGATTGACTATATCTGACACTCCTGAAATTTGAATACTAATATCATGAGTTACTCATAACTGATAAAGCTGATACTAAATGACTGTATCTGCCAATCTAGATTCTGATAGCTGAGTTTCTTATAGTATTGAGTGTCTATTTCTGATAGTCCTGAATCTGAAGAACTTTTTGAGTGTTTTTACTAGGACTGATACTGAGACTGAGACTGTAAGAAGTAGTCATATAGATGGCATGCCCCTAATACGCCATTATAGATAAGTTGGGATCCTATCTGTAACCCCAATTAGAAGGGTGTCAATACCGCGCCACTGGTAAGGACAAGTTGTGGGTGACCCTTATTTCAAAGTGTCCCCAAAAGAGAATTGTGGGACCCTCATCTGACAGTGTTTATCCACCACATAAACCCTCATCTATCAGTGTTGATGTCTCAACCTATGCTGGCTACATAGTTCGGGAATGCAAGGATTACTTCTAAGTATCACACCCTTAATTGTCAGTGTGTGTCCTTATCCTTGGGTTCACTCGGTGCTAAATCCTACACACAACTAATTTGACATTAACCATATTTAACTGAACTAAATTATTAATGATAGTATTTTTTAACTAATTTGAACTGATTTCTCAAAATTTTATTAACTGATGAAATAGTACTGAAATTTGATAACTGACTGAGATTATTGAGATTACTTGAGATTTCTGATATTACTAAGATTCATAAGTAAGACTAGACAGATTTTGAGTTTACTATGTTTTCATGAGGCACATAACTGATTAAATTCTATTGAACATGGCTTGGCTAAGAGTATCTTAAAAATTGACATAGGCTCTAGGTACACAACTAAATTGTCGGGTAAAAGTACCCTCAAGACTTGATAGCATGAAACTAACAGGACATGATACTTCTTGAACACCTAACTAATATCAACAATTCATAATACATCAATTTTTGGATTTCATAAAGCACATAGTTATCATAGTCTTGTACATTAATGGAATTGCATTTAAGCATGTCATACTTTCATCAACCAATTCTCATGGACTTTCTCTCAACCATTCTTAATGCGCACAATATCATGAAAGTCATTCTTGGTCATAGGTTAAAGCATGCATTTATCACTTAGGTTAAAATTAAGTTATATTGCAAAATTTCTATTCTCTTAGGCATTTTATCAAACACCTAGGATGCATGACTTAGGGCATAGACATGACCATAAAATTAATACAACAAAACTCTGTATTTCAACTCAATTTTAGATGTTTCAAATAACATACTATCATAGGTTCATGAACAACACATAAAGATTCCAACTTGGGAATCAACCATAATCACATGAACAAAATTAACCCATAGAAAAATATTCACAGTACAAGATTTAAAACTTGATTCTTGGGCTTCACGGATGAAAGGAATCCATGAATGAACACTATTCATACCTTAGTTCTTGATTCTACGAAGATTGACGGATAGATTCTTGATTGAGTCTTGATTTCTTGAGCTAGGGTTTCTTGGATTGAAAGAGAGACTTAATTTGGGGAAAATTGAATGAATAATGATATGACCATGTAATATTAGGGATAAGTACGTGCTTAAGCTTATTAGGGCCACGAAAAAAAACTTAAAGGCCCTTGACATTAAAAACTCAAAACTGATTAAAAATTCTAATTTTGGCACCTGGCTTGACGATGTCACTGGAAAGTGACAATTGGGAACTGGGCTGACAGCGTGATGCGGAGCTATGTGGGACAAATCATGCACCCCTACTGGAATTGGGCATCTGCCACTTTCTCTTATGGCGCAGTGCACCACTGACTAACATAGCATTGTTTTATGATGGGAACTTGAAATGGTCATAACTTCTTACACAATTATCGGATTTGGCAGAATTTGGTATCGATGGAATGTTTATTGAATTTCCCATAAGATGAAAAGTGAAAATATTGAAAATACAATATGTATAAAACTAGATTCATCTCATAAAGAAAGCCTTTCATATATTTTGGATGAATTTAAGTTGGGTAAAAGTACGGGGTATTACAATCAACCCATATACAATCCAACATCCAATAACAATGTCTATAACTTATCTTCGACACATACATTTATAGAGGGTCTATAACGATGTCAAAAAGTAAGTGTTTAAGTATTTCCATCGTTGTTCCAATGTCTAATGAAAGTATATGATATAAGGATGTAATTCTAACAACTAACATAAATCAGAATTTCCAAAACCAACCAATATATAAACCATGTGAGCCAAAATCCACTCAATATGCCAATCATCCAAGAATCAGATGTAATATGTATGCCAAAAGATTAAACACACAACATAAGCTATTGATACCATAAAAATTATAATATAGGTTTTTTTGTTAGAAAAAATATAGGCAATTATTCATACATAAAGAAAAAAACATCATATAAGACACCATATGCCCGCATATAACACATAAAGTTCCAAACAACCAAGTTGCACACATAATCCCCCGCATAGTAAATCCATTTCCAAGATTATTTCCCATACCTCATAACATAATTTTATATCAAAATTAACTATCAATCTAGTCTAAAGAAAGATAAGCCAACCTATCTCGAATGTCAAAAACCAATCCAAAAAGCCTCTATCATGGAGCTGTATATACGAATGGACCAAAAATCAACAAAAATATGAAGATAGTGAATCAATGAGTTAAAAGGAAGCTAAGGATACCCATCTTGTCCATTTTTTTGTAACGATAAAAATGCAAGCTCAAAAGGGATTTTTGAAAAAGGAACGTTAAAACCAGAAGTTTTATTCAAAAGTATATTTTCCATGAGCAAAAGAACTTATAGAATAAAAATAAGTAAAAATGAGACAAAATTGGGGTTTAAAACCAGAAACTACTAATTTAGGCCTTTTAGGCCAAAATCCTAAAATTCTACTATGAATCCAAGTTTTATCAAGATTTAGATAAAGAAGAAAGAAAAAAAGTAACTGAATTAGGGATTTGGAGCTTAACACGACTTATAAATGGAAAAAGCTATACAAAAACTCAACAACCCAATCTCCAAGCCTTAAAAATGGTAAAAAATTATAGAAAATTAGGAATTTAACCACCCAGGCAGTGCTTAAGATATCAATAGGTTTCTTAAGCAGCCACCTCTTGAGATATAAGTTTTCATTTATGCGATGCATGCCTTGTTGTAAGGGGAATGCTATTTCTTAAGCGACTGGCACCTACCATGAAAATTCTTAGATTTTTTGTTTCTGATCAAGATATGACCAAGGGGTAAAGGTCATATGCTAGGGTACAGTTTATAAGTCTTGTTCGTACACTAACCAGTGTTCATTTATGGGTTGTGAACGATTTCTGGAATGGGTACGAATTTTAGGGTATGAGTTGTATGGTTTGATATGGGTCATAAGGTTTGGGTTTTTCCTCCACTTAATTTGAGACTTAGTGACTTAAGTTGGATATGAGTATAGGTGGCTCTCTATGATCCATAAGTTAGTGTATGAGTCATACCATTAACTCTTATGGTAGACAGTGATCAACCCTTTTTTGATTCCATTCTACTAGGGATATAATTTAGGGGTAATAATAATATAGTTTGGTTATAACTAGGTTTGGAGAAGCCGTATGGTGGACAGTGTTGGGTCCAAGGGGGGGACTTGGGTACGAGTGATGGGTACCACTCATATTGAAGGGTACAACTAGTATGGGTGAGTTATACCATCTGATAGTACTTTTGATTAGTTTAAGTTGGGGGTAATTTGTATATTTCCCCATTTAACCTCTTAAGGCCCCATAACTTATGTAATACTTGGGTGGTTATTTACCCTATTATTCTAATCATAAATACTTGGAAACACCCTGTAATTATCTCTAAGGCACTTAGGTAAAGAAAGGTTAGGGTTTCATCTATAGGAGCAATTTGAGGCTTGTTTGGGTGATATCTTTTCATTATGTTAATAATCTAAGGCATGTACTAATCTTTTATTGATAGTTCCAATTAAAAGTGTGTTTTATACAATGTTTTCAAGGCATGATTATTTTTTATTCTTGGGGTTTTCAAATATATGATGGGGTTTTAGTTTTAACTGCTTATTTATGGATTTTCCACATTTTAATTATCTTTTTACATAATTTAATAGTAGTTTGGACAATTGGTTTCATGGGAATGGTTAAATCATAATTGGAATTATTTATTGAAACATTATGCCCCAAACATGTTTGATAGAATGCCTATGATAATGCTTTCATTCTATTATCAAATTTTTAATTGAAATATGCATTGTATGGTTTGGTAATGAAACTCTAAATGGTACAAATGGGTTGGAATATTTAAATGGAATGGTTTGGTGGTTATAGTTAATTAAACTTACTTGTGAAGCACAATAGAATCCCCTAAGTATACTTAATAATGGAACACTTATGGGGTACACGAGATTTCTCCAAGTTAATTTGATAATGTAACTTATGGGTACATGGGAATCCCTTTACATAATAAGGTTGGCTAAGGACATTGGTTGAAACCTATAGTCGGTATGACTATACCACTACTCATAGCCTTGGTTAATGGAGTAATAGTTTTGTTGAATGGTAAATGTTTTACTTGGGCAATAAAAGCATGGTGTGTTAGCTTACCGTGAAGGAGTGTGTCCAATGGACGGACACTGGAAACTCATGTTTGCCAACATGAGGGTTGGTCATAGCAACAAAATATAATACTTTGAGGTATATGAGAATCCTGTTAGTACACTATACATATGTATCATGGAGAGTCAAGGGTACTTGTGAATTCCCTACTCTTATGGTATCACCAGTTCATGCAACTACATACATCGGGGCCTATTCGGGGTGTTACACTGGACCTATATAGCCTGTTAGTGGTTCTAGGATGGTTAAGCTACACATACAAATATTAATGATTTTAATGGAATTCTAAGCCTAGTTTCTTGTAATATCATGGTTATATATATGTGTATAGTTTTATGCATGTGGTTGGTTTACTTAGTTTTATTGGATGGCATTATCTTATCCTTATCTTGAGCTCATACTAGAGCTCACCTACTAACCCATCTTCGGGAGGTTATATCCCTATGCGATGTAGGAAATGGCCATTCTACTCCTCCAACTTACTAAAATGATTAAGGATCACCTATTGGATTAAAGCGGCGAGCTTCCATATTTTGGAAGTCTCTATTTTGTATCATTGAAAACTTCAGATACTTAAGTTTATTTATAGATATTGGTTTTTGCTGTGGCTCGGGTCAAGTCCAAACCAAATTCTATTTTTCTTTTGGTTGGAGGCTTTGTTTAACTACTATAGGTTAGAATGAGAGGGATTTGAAGTGCCAGCCTAGGTATTTTTATTCATATTGAGGCTGACACTGATTTACTATATTATAGTTTGTTCCATCCTCTTTTATTTTGGATTATAAAATTATATTAGAACTTATATGGTTATAGTTTTTTATTATAGTCTTGTATGGAATATGTTATTGGTTGGTTATCAAATGGTTGGGCTCATTTGGGTTAGTCATAGTCATAGACATATCCCAAAGCTTTGGATTATACAATAATGCTATCTTATTATATGGTCAGAATTTATCCAACTAATGGTATGTGTATTAGAGGTTGGGTTGGGTAACAGGGGTGCTCCAAGATCCTGGATGGACTAGAGATACTAATTATGACAAGGCTCCAGTCGGGACATGTCAAGTAGAGTCACTTTTAATGTTTTGTAGTGTACCACACACATAAGGTAGTAGCTACAAGGCATTTAGCAATATTTCACTTTCATGGTATTTCATTTTCAAGTTTGGATTCTAATTCCCTAAATATTCTCTAATACTGGTTTGTTCTCTTTCTAAATCATGCCACAATGATCTAAGACCCAAGGTAACTCATCAGTTCTAATTGGTGACAATGTTGAAGGGACACGTACCACTCAGAGGATCTATACACAGTCTAGCAGTCTACTTCCTAACATTTTTAGAGTTTCACTGGTTGCTACTATTCCTCCTCAAGATGAGGTAATGAACACAATGTTTCCTCAATTCTTGTATATTATTACCAAGTTGATTGCAGCTCTGGCTGAGCGGGATGTATCAGGTGTTTGATCTGTTGAGGCCACAAAGGTTGGACAGTTTATAAAGATAAATCCTCCTAGTTTTACTAATGTGAATGTGTACGAGGATTCCCGGGGTTTCATGGATAAAAGGGAGAAAATTTTTAGGGTGATACACACCATGAATGTGGAAGAGATGAAATTTGCTTCTTACCAGCTTAAACTTTGGCGTACCAATGGTACAAGTAGTGGGATAGGGTGAGTGGTGATATTGAAGATTTCTCTTTTGTCGAGGATTTCTGTAATACTTTTCTGGATTACTTCTTTTCTCAAGAGTTAAAGGAAGCAAAGGCAGAGAAATTTGTTAATATGTGAAAAGGGAATATATCGATTAAGGAATATTCCTTATGGTTCTATTAGTTGTTAAGGTATGCTTCAAAATTGGTGTCTGATATGATGGTAAAGATGAGAAAATTTACTTCAGGACTGTCTTAGGATTTTATCCTTAAGATTAAGACTCTGTTACTTATCATAGAAATGGATATGTCTAGGTTGGTAGTTCATATGCAATAGTTGGAAGAAGAAGAGAGGAAGTAAGCTAAATTTAGGTAAAGGTAGGGTAAGAAGTTCAAGCCTTCTAAATAAGCCAGTGGGCAATAACAAGTTTGTTAGAATAGTGGTAAATGGCCAAAGAAGAAGTGGGGGAGTTCTGGTTCCTTCACTACAGCTAATGCTCCTTACCTGAAGCAATCAGGTGATAGGCGTCAGCAGGGTGGTGATAATTTTAAGTCATAGGGTGCCAATTAAAGCAAGTAGGGCACAGTCAGCTTTATATTATACTTTATATCAGTTTTTTAATAGGTTGCATAGGGGTTTCTATGATAAAGGAAAGGACAGGTGTTTCAAATATGGTCAGCCAGGCTATATGCATAAAAAAATTTAGTTGGTAAGGGTGCTTTGGGAGATAGTAAGGTTTTAGTTTCTTCATCTTCTGCTCCAGCACTAAAGAGTGTTGTCCCTGTATATGTGTCTACTTCTAGTACTGGTGCTGGATGGAATAGGTTATATGCACTTTCTACTCAGAAGTAATCTGAGGCATCACCTGATGTCATTACTATTATATTACAACTCTTTTCTCGTGACATATATTTTTTGCTTAATCAGGGGTCCACACTCTCTTGTATGACCCTATTTATGGCTTTATATTTTGGTTTTGATCTCGAGGATATTTTGGATTCTTTTTTTATTTCTACATTGGAAGGTGACTCAATGGTTACTAAAAGAGTCTATATGGTGTTTGGAATTTGTTTGTAGTAGGAAGACTTTTGTGGATTTGTTTGAACTTGACATTGTGGATTTTGATATTATTTTGGGGATGGCTTGGTTACACTCTTATTATATATCCTTAGATTTTAACACTAGTAAGGTTGTCTTTAGTTTCCCTGGTGAACCGGTTATTGCGTGGGAGGGTTGTTCAATATCTCCTAGGGGAGGTTTATTGCCTATATTATAACTTGGAGATTACTCTCCAAAGGGTATCTCTATAATTTAGTCCATCTTAAAGATTCTAACTCTGAAGGTCCTTCGTTACAATGTATTTCCATGGTGAATGAATTTCCTAAGGTATTTCTAGATAATTGGTGTTCCTCCTAAAAAGGAAATGGAGTTTGGTATTGATTTTGTTCCAAACACTCATTTGATATCTATTTCTCCTTATAGAATGGCTTTTTCTGAGTTGAGGGAACTCAAGGAGCAACTTAAGGATCTCTTGGATAAGGGTTTCATCCATCCTTGTGTGTCCCCTTAGGCTGCACCGATGTTATTCATACGAATGAAGTGTGGTTCCCTTCGGATTTATATTGACTATCAGCAGTTGAATAAGGTAATAGTTCAAGTATCCTCTTCCAAGGATAGATGACTTGTTTTATCATTTGCAAGGTGCAAAGTTCTATTCTATGATAGATCATCAATATGGGTTTAATCAACTTGAGATTAGGGAGGAAGATATCCCTAAAAAAACTTTTTATAATCAGTAAGGGTACTTTGAATTCATGGTTATGTCATTTTTTTTAACTAAGGCTCTAGTGGCTTTTATGGATTTGATGAACAGGGTTTTTAGGTAGTTTCAGAATATTTTCTTAATTTTGTTCATTAATGACATTATGGTTTAGTCTAAAAGTTAGGTGGATTATTATAATTTCCTTCGTGTGGTATTGTAGGCCTTGAAGGACCAGCAGTTGTATGCAAAATTCTCCAAGTGTGAGTTTTTGTTGAGCCTTGTGACTTTTCTTTGTAATAATATTTCTAGTGAGGGGATCATAGTGGATCTGCAAAAGGTGGTTGTTGTTAAAAAGTGGCCTAGACCCACGACTCCAACCAACACTTGGTGCTTCTTGGATTTGGTTGGGTATTATAGGCTGTTCATGGAAAACTTATCAGTGATAGATGCCCCATTGACAAAGTTGACTCAGAAGATGGTAAAATTTTCTTTGTCTGATGCTTGTGAGCGAAATTTTTAGAAGTAGAAGAATAAGCTAACTTCAGCTCTGGTTTTGACATTTCCTTAAGGTAATGAGGGATTTGTTCTTTATTGCGATGCATTTGAGTGGGACTTGGTTGTTTTTTTTGCAACATGGGAAGGTGATAGTCTATGCTTCCAGGTAGTTGAAGGTACATGAGAGGAATTATCCTAACCATGATTTTAAGCTTTTAGTAGTTGTTTTTTCTTTAAAAATTTGGCAGTATTATTTGTATGGAGTGCGAGAAGACAAATTTTCTGATCATAAGAGTCTATAGTATGTGTTAACTTAAAATGAGCAAAATCTCAGGAAGAAAAGATGGTTGGATCTTCTCAAGGAATAAGATATGAGTCTTCACTACAACCCAGGTAAACGTAATGTGGTTGCTGATGCTTTTAAAAGTTTATCCATGGGGAGTTTTGCTCATGTTCATATGGAGGAGTGACAATTAGTGAAGGATATTCAACAGTTGGCTTATCTTAAGTTAGTCCCTTGGAATCAAATAATGGGGGTATGATGGAACAGGAAGTGGTTCGGTTGTCTCTTGGTGCAGAGATTAAAGAAAAGCAAATGCTAGACCCTCATCTTGATGAAAATCAAGAGTTAGGTAGGAGGGGAAAGTGTGATGGTGTTTTAGATCAGTCGTGATGGTACCTTCACGTGCCAAGGGCGATTATGTTTTCCTGATGTTGATGGTTTGCGACAAAGGGTTCTAGCTAAGGGTTTGGATGGGCATTATAGGCAGATCGTATAAAGTTTATCAGTAATAGCTGCCCCATTGACTAGGTTGACTCAGAAGATGGTAAAGTTTTCTTTGTCGGATGCTTGTGAGGGGAATTTTGAGAAGTTAAAGAATAAGCTAACTTTTACTTTGGTTTTGACATTTCCTGAAGTTAATGAGGGGTTTTTTCTTTATTATGATGCATTCTGAGTGGGACTTAGTTGTTTTTTTATGCAACATGGTAAGGTGATTGCCTATGCTTCCAGGTAGTTGAAGGTACATGAGAGGAATTATCCTACCCCTGATTTTAAGCTTTTAGTAGTGGTTTTTGCTTTGAAAATTTTTGAGAATTATTTGTATGGAGTGAAAGAGGACATCTTTTCTGATCATAGAAGTGTATAGTATGTGCTAACTTAAAAGGAGCTAAATCTCAGGCAGAAGAGATGATTGGACCTTCTTAAGGAAAAAGATATGAGTCTTCAATACAACGGAGGTAAGGGTAATGTTGTTGTTGATGCTCTTAGTAGTTTGTCCATGGGAATTTGGCTTATGTTCATACGAAGGAGCGATAATTGGTAAAGGATATTAAACGCTTATCTAATCTTAGAGTTTATCTTTGATAGAACAGGAAGTGATTGGGTTATATCTTGGTACAAATATTAAAGAAAAGCAAATGCTAGACCCCATCTTTATAAAAATCAAGAGTTAGGTTGGTTGGAAAAGTATGATGGTGCTTCAGATTAGTGGATATGGTATGTTGTGGTACCAAGGGAGGTTATGTGTTCCTGATGTTGATGGTTTGTGACAAAGGGTTTTAGCTGAGGCACATGAATTGCCCTATGTTGTTCATACCGACTCAACAAAAATGTATCATGCTATAAATGAGATGTATTGATGGAGTGGTATGAATAAAGATGTTGCTAATTTTTTTGACAAATATATGGTTTGCTGACAAGTTTGTGTTAAGCACATGAGGACTTGAGGGTTGTATCAGGAAATAAATTTTCCTCAATGGAAATAGGAGGTCATGAATATTAATTTTGTTACCAGTCTTTCTTAGTCATGGAACTAATTTTATTTGATTTGGGTTATCGTGTATAGGATGACAAAGTCTGATCACTTCTTGCTGGTGCAGAGTAACTTTTCAACTAAGGACTATGCGAGGTTGTATCTCTAAGAGATTATAAAGTTTCATGGGGTACCTGTTTTGATTATGTATGATCACGGTACCCAGTTTTTATCTGACTGCAGGTAGGCTTTTCAGAAGGGTTGGGTACTAAGGTTAGTCTGAATATGGCTTTTCATCTGTAAACAGATGGGAAAAATTATATGACTATCAAAACATTAGAGAAAATAAATCATGGATGTGTCATTGATTATGGTGGAAATTGGGTTGACCATGTACCTATGCTAGAGTTTGCTTGCAACAATAACTATCATTCTAAAATTAGGATGGCCCCTTTTGAGTCATTGTATGGTAGGAGGTGTAGATCTCTAATAAGGTAGTTTGAGCTTGGTAAGGTGGATATGTTTTGTCTAGAATTAGTTTATCAGGCTATGGAAAAGGTAAAGATGATTTTGGATAGGCTTAAGTATGTCCAAAGTTACCAAATATCCTATGCAAACGTAAGGTGTAGAGACTTGGGTTTTGAGGTTGGGGATAAGGTGTTCCTAAAGTTATCTCCCAAGGATAGAGTGATGCATTTTGTTAAAAAGGGGATGCTCCATCCCCAGTATGTTAGTCCTTATTTAGTTTTGCCGTAGGGTTGGTAATGTGTCTTATGAATTGGTGTTGCCTTCTAGTTTGAGCACCATTCATCCGGTATTTCATGTCTCTATATTTGGAAAATGTCTTGTTGATCATTCTTCAGTGGTTCCTTTTGAAGGATTGGATATCTCGAATTCTTAGTTTTATGAAGAGTTCCCGATTGAGATATTGGATTGGAAGATTTGTCGGTTATGGACCAAGGATGTGTCCTCGATTAAGGTTTTATGGCAGAACCATAATGTGGAAAATACTACACGGGAAGTGAAAGCGGACATGAAGTCCAAATATCCGCATTTGTTTTCTAATATGGATATTAGTGCGAAAGGTATGTGTTCTTTATCACATCTTTGTTTTCTATCTTTGTTAAGGGTTAGTATAGATCTTTATAGATCTTTGCATCTTTATTTTCTAACTTGGTTAAAGGATTGATCGATATTTGATAATGCTAATAAATCATCCTTGTGTTTGACCAACCTTATCTATTATTTGTGGACGAATGATCCTAGTAGGGAATACTAAAACACCATGGGTTTTGGAACCATAGAAAAATTTCCTTGATTTCTTGTTTATGGTAAAGATACAACTAGGGGGTACAGGTCGTATGTTGGGGTACAATTGGTAAGTCTTGGTCGTACACTACCCAGTGTTGGTGGTTGGGTTTGAATGGTTTCTGGAATGGGTATGACTTGTAGGGTACGAGTTGTATTGTTCAATACTAGTCGAAAGATTTGGGTTTTCACTTCATTCAATTTGAGACGTAGTAACGTAAGTCGGATATGTGTCATACCATGAGATGTAAGATAAGTTACGAGTCGTACCAATGACAGGTATAGTAGACAGTGATCAAACCTTCTTTGATTCTATTCTGCCAGGGAAATGATTAGGTGTACTATTCTTATGTTTGTCTACGACTTGGGTTTGTTAAGTCGTATGGTGGACAATGTTTAGTCCAAGGAGGGAACTTGGGTTCGAGTGGTGGGTTCTACTCATATTAGAGGGTATGACTGGTATGGGTGAGTCAAACCATCGGACGAGACTTATGAGTTGTTTTAGTTGGGGGTAATCTTGATATTTCCCTGCTTATCCTCTTAAGGCCCCTCGAATTATATCACACTTCTGAGGTTATTTAATCATTATTCTAATCTTAAACACTTGGAAACACTCTCTAATTCTCTCTAAGGATCTTGGGTAAAAAAAGGCTCAGGTTTCATAGAGAGGAGCAGTTTGGGCTTTTTTTGGGTGATTTCTCTCTATCATTTCATAATCTAAAGAATGTACTCCTCCATCATTGTTAGTTACAACCAAAAGCATGTTTAATCCAATGTTTTCATGGCATGGTTATTGCATGGTTTTTCGGTTTTAATATATATGTTGGGTTTTTCTATTTACCACTAGTTTATGGATTTCCCATGTTTTAATTATGTTTTTGTATTTTTTAATGGTTGTTTGGACAATTGCTTACATGGGAATGGTTAATTTGTAATTTGAATTTTTTTTTGAAACACTATGCCCCTAACATGTATGATAAAATGCCTATGATAATGCTTTCACTATATTATTGAATTTTTAATGGAACAATTGAAAAGGATTGTTTGGTAATGGAACCCTAAATGGTATAAATGGGTTGGAATAGTTAAATGGAATGTTTGGTGCTTTTGGTTAATTAAACCTCCTTGTAGGGTACAATGGAATCCACCAAGTATACTTATTAAAGGAACACTTGTGGGTTACATGGGATCCCCCCTGTTAATTTGATAAGTTAGCTTATGGGCACATGGGAATCCCATTACATAAAAAGGATGGATAAGGATATTTCTTTCAAGTTATAGTTTGTATGACGATACTACTCATTATAGCCTTGGTTAATGGAATAATGGTTTGGTTGGATGGTAATGGTTTTAAATGGGCAATAATGGCAGGTCGTGATAGCTAACCGTGAAGGTGCGAGTGCAATAGATGGACACTGGAAACTCATATTTACCAACACGAGAGTTGGTCATAGCGACCCTATATGATACTATGAGGTACATAGGAATCCTCTTAGTACACAGTACATATTGATATTCCGGCTTTTGACGGAACATTTAGCATTATTTTCTTGGAAAGATTGTATGTTTTCAAGCAACCAAAGAGGTATTTAATGAGTCTTTTTAGTGTTTCGGGGAAAGGAGTGAACCACAGAAGAAACTTGAAAAAAGTAGCAAAAAAAGGGAATTTGACGGTCAAAATGGTGGACCATCAATCTTGCGACAGACCACCAGGTAGACCGCCAAGCCTTATCCAGAAAATACTCTTCTGAGGGACTCAGTAATGGACCAAATGGTGGACCGTGAGTCATGCGATGGTCCACCAGTTGGACCATCATTCCTTAACCAGAAAGAACTTTTTTGAAGGACTAAGTGACGGACTAAATGGTGGACCGTCAGTCTTGCGACGGACCACCAGTCGGACCATTAGGACTAATCCAGAAGGCACTCTTCTGAAGGACTCAGTGAAGGACCAAAAGGTGGACCATCAGTCTTGTGACGGACCACAAGTTAGACCATCAGGCCTTATCCAGAAACCACTCTTCAGAGGGATTTAGTGACGAACAAAATGGTGGACCATTAGACTCTCGACGGACCACCGCTTCAGCCATCGACTTGGAAGTGGTTTTTTAGATTTTAAATTTTAAATTCCTTTTTACCTGGGAACATGTAAATACTAAATTTTAGGGTTAGCGGAGTAGTTTTTTATCTTTTATAATTTTTACATCTATAGACACTCTTTGTAACCTATTACTTTAGGGATTGAAGAATATCTTTGGGGAGGTTAATCTTTCAATCTTTTATTGAAGACTCAAGAACTGATTCTTGAGATTTTTGTTAGTGAATTCTAAATCTATTTATGAATAATACAAGAATTATTTCTACTTCGTTTATGGAATTTTGTGCCTAAGTACCCATAACTAGGATTATGGGATCCTTAATGTAAAAAACATCTATGTGTTGTGAATCTAATTGACTTCCATGAATAACTGATATTGTATAAACCTTTCTTTAAGTTAATGAATTTTATTGGTTGCAAACATGAGAAGTGAGCCCAAGAACATCACTTGTCTGAAAGGAAAGTGTTTGTTGGGAAAAAGGAAGTGTTTACATGAATTCTAAGGGCTTTAACCTTTGGATTAATGGCAAATGTCTTAAGATGATTAACTTACATGAGAAAATGGTTTAAAGAACAATGTATCCTTAGAGTTTGAGAGAGTTAGAGGATAATCTATCCACTTAGTTGGAGAAACTATGGGATAAGGAAAAGGTTTCAACCCTTCTTGCAACTGAATTTGTTAATTAGAAGTCTAAAGTGATTCATAACCCTAGTTGAGATAGCATTTTGGTAACCATAGCCCTGGTTTGTTTAATCTTATTAAAGTAGTAATTGCAAAGAGAGTCATTCATTGGAATACTCTTGTTATAATTAATTACTTTATAAGTTACCAATCAAAACCCTCCATATTCAGGAACCTCTGATCAACAGTCCAGTAATGATTACAATACTTATTGACCCCAGTATTCCTTGTAGGATTTGACACCCAACCTAGTTGGGTTCGATATTTGATAGCGACCGCTTACACTTCATATGAGATCTATAGTTTGGGCGTATCAAATTTTGGTGCCATTACCGAGAAATAAGGTTGTCAACTAAGTTCGTTATTGTTAATCGACCCTTTGGTAAAAGATTCCAAAATTTAAATTTTTATTTGTTGTTTTTGTTTTGTGCAGGTTGAGTGTCTTGTATGACAAATACGCGGAGACCAGGTCAACCATTATTACCTGTTTATCCATAACCGCAGCTCATTGGCAGAATTGATGCTAAACAGGACTCGAAAAGAATAACTGCTTAGCAGGAGCAGGCTAGATTAGCAGCCTTAGCAGGCATGCAAGTAATCCAGCATAATAGAGATAATGATGGTCGGGAAGTAAACCCAGATGATGAGGACCTGGGTGATGATGATTTATTAAACCCAAGGTGTGCAGATAATGTTGCCGCACTAGCGAACAGGAATATCAATAGAAATCACCAGGCTAGGATGAGACCCAAATGCTAAGCTATCCTGTTTGCTCTAGACGATGATGATGATAACTTGGATGGGGTTGGTGCTACAATTGATATTATTCCTCCTCCCTTAGCACCCGGAGATAAGTTTAATATCATGAGTACCATGATCTAGTTATTTCATCTTATAGGACTGTTCGGTGGACATGCGGGTGTGATCCGAATATGCATTTGATTAACTTTATCTCGATATGCAAATCGTTCGAAAATCCAGGAGTAGGACAAAATGCTATTCGGATGTGATTATTCCCGTTGTCTCTGTCTGGAGAAGAAACTTTATGGTTCAATGGGCTAACCCCTGATTCCATTACAAATTGGAGGCATTTAAAGATGCTTTCACAGAAAGGTTCTTCCGTCGTCCAAGAGGGCACAGTAAAGAGACGAAATCAGTAATTTTAGGCAGCTTCTAATTGAACCTCTCTATGAAACTTGGGAGAGGTTCTAAAAGAAGCTCACACAGTGCCCGAGTCATCAGATGACCAACATCCACCTGAAAGAGATATTGGATAGAGCCTTGAATTCGGTGACTAAGCCAGTGGTGGATAATGTTACGGGTTGGTCATTCATGGACCTCACTTTTCCAAAGGCATCTGAGAAGCTTGATCATATAACAAAGTAGAGTAGAGTTTGGCATACCAGGGATTTTGAGCTAGCAAGCTCTACTATATCTATTACCATAATTGTAGAATAGAGACAAAAGGAAGAGGAAGGTGAGCAAGACATAGCTCACATGAAGACATAGATGGACCTTCTTATCAAGCATTTATTATCAGGAAAAATAGAGAAGGATAAAGATATTGCATCAGAAGGAAGAGTTGACTTCGATTCTGAGGTAGAAGCCAATTATTTGAAGAATCAAGAGGGTTTTCGAGGCAGTAGCCAAGGAAATCATGGTCGAAACTACTATGATAAATTTGGATATAAAGACCAAGACCAACGAAATTGGAAAAAGAAGAATGACAAGAGTGGGTTGTTTATGCCTCCTAGAAATTGTGAGGCTACTACAACTACCTCTGGGAAGACGTCCATGGAAGATATGATGGCTAAATTATTGAAGGGGTGGAAACAAATAATACTAGAGTAATAGAGATGAAAAATGATTTATCCTCGATGAGTAAATTGGTTGACTCGCACTCTACTTTAATAAAATAGTTGGAGCAGCAAATGAACCAACTTTTTGCTACGTTTAATCAGAGGAAGGTTGGCACTCTACCAAGTGACACAGTTCAAAATCTAAGAAAGGATGGTGCGTGTAAGGCAATTACCACTAGGAGTGGTAAAGTACTAGCAAGCCCATCTGTGAGTAATCCTGTAATTGATATTATGGTAGAGAATATTGATGAAACAACTATTGATCATCCAATAGAGTCTAAATAACCAGATGAGATATTCATGATGTTGCATCCGACAGTCAGCAGGATGATAAGTTGAAAAGAGAGGAAGACAAGGAAAAGAAAATAGTAGTGAACACACTCCCAAAACCACCACCTTTCTTTTCTCCAAAATTGAATAAGAAGGCCAAGGATATAAAGTTTAGTAAATTCATGGCCATGTTGAAGCATTTGACAGTAAACGTGCCTTTTTTTGAGGAACTAGAGCAAATTCCAGGGTATGTTAAATTTATGAAGGACATTTTGACAAAGAAAAGAGTGGAGAGCTACGAACCAGTGGATAATATCCATCGTTGTAGTGCTATTTCTATAAGGTCCTTAGTGCAGAAAAAGGCATACCTAAGAGAGTTCACTATTTCATGCATGTTAGGGTCTTGGGAATTTGCTAAGGCCTTATATAATCTGGTAGCTAGCATTAACCTGATGCCACAAGGTATTTATAAAAAGTTTGGATTAGGAAACCCCACGCCTACTAACATGTGACTTGTGATGGCGGATAGGTCGGTAAAATAACCTGTTGGTATTTTGTATGATGTGCTGGTGAAGGTGGTTACCTTTATATTTTGTGTGGATTTTGTAATTCTAGATTGCGAGGTGGTCTTCGAGGTGCTCATAACATTGGGTCAACCTTTTCTCGCAATTGGAAGTATGTTGATTAATTTGCGAGCTAATGAGCTCTTATTCAGGATGAATGATGAAGCGGTGTTTTTTGATCTGTGCAAATCAATGAAACAACATAAAGAGATGAGTGTGTTCTGAATTATTGAAGTATATTATGAGGATGAGCAGGAAGTGCCCATAGAGAAGTAGTTTACTGTTGAGCCGTTAGCCATAGTACTTATGAATTTTGATCATGAAGATATTGCGGATTATGAAGAGACCATTTGTGTTTTGACACGAATGGGATCATATTCTTATGATCCTAAGAAGCTCAATATTCACCTTAAGAATCGACCAAAACCACCAGCAAAGACATCTGTCCAACAGCTATCGATGTTGGAATTGAAAGACTTACCCGGTCATTTGAGGCACGTGTTCCTGGGTAGTGGTAGTCACTACCCGTTATTATTGCTGCTGATCTGGGTGAGCAATAGCTGGAAGCTCTCATCTCTATTCTTAAGAGATATAAGAAATTTATTGGTTGGACTATTGCGGATATCATTGTTATTCCTCCGGGCATATCTATGCACAAAATTCAGCAAGAGGAGGATTTTGTGCTTACTATTAAGCATCAGCGTCGCTTGACCCCATCTGTGCAAGAGGTGGTAAACAAAGAAATCATCAAGTGGTTAGATGCAGGGGCGGTATATCCTATATCAAATAGTAAATGGGTGAGCCCTATGTAATATGTGTCTAAAAAAGAGGGCATGACAGTGATAGCCAATGAGAAGAATGAATTGATCCCACTCAGGCCTATTACTAGGTAGAGGGTATGTATGGACTACCGATAGCTCAACTCGTGGATGTTAAAGAATCACTTTCCAATGCCCTTCATGGATTAAATGCTTGATCGATTGGCAGGAAAGGGATGTCATTGATTATTGGATGGTTATTCTGGATATAACCAGATATGTATTGCACACAAAGATCAGGAGAAGACCACTTTTACATACCCGTATGGCACTTTTGCATTCAAGTGGATGTCGTTTGGGTTATGTAATGCACCTGCCACCTTCCAACGGTACATGATGTGTATTTTGTCAGACATGGTTGAATACACCTTGGAGGTGCTTATAGATGGTTTTTTGGTTGTAGGAGATTTATTTGAGTTGTGTTTGGCAAACCTGAGTAAGGCCTTGAAACGATGTATGGAATTTAATCTTATATTTAATTGGGAGAAATGCCACATTATGGTTAAGGAGGGCATTGTTCTCATACATAAAATTTCAGCAAAAGGAATTGAAGTTGAACGACCCAAGGTTGAAGTTATTGATAGATTGCCACCTCCCATTTCTGTGAAGGGGGTTCGTAGTGTTTTCGGCCATGCTGGTTTTTATCGAAGTTTTGTTAAAGACTTCTCCAAGATTGCAAACCCACTCTACAAACTTTTGGAGAAGGAAGAAAAGTATTGTTTTTATAAAGATTTCTTGAAAGCATACGAATTACCTAAAGAAAAACTGGTAGAAGCCCCTATCATTGTAGCACCAGATTGGTCCAAGCTATTTTAGATCATGTGTGATGGAAGCAGTGTTTCCTTTGGAGTTGCTTTGCGGAAAAAGTTGGACAAATTATTTCATCCAATCTATTATGCCAGCAAGGCTCTAAATGGAGCTCAAAAGAACTACACTGTCACTGAATAAGAACTCCTTGCTGTAGTGTATGCTTTCGGGAAATTTAGAGCTTATCTTCTCGGAACGAAGGTGGTGGTACACACTAAACATGCAGCCATGAGATATTTGATGGCTAAAAAAGATGTGAAACCAAGGTTGATTCGATGGGTGTTACTACTCCAAGAATTTGACTTTGAAGTCAAAGATAGGAAGGGTTGTGAAAACCAAATGGCGGATCATCTTTCTAGTATGGAGGTGAGAGAGTAGTTAGAGGTGAGATGGAGATCAATGATACATTTACGGATGAGGAAATCTTAACTACTGCTTAGGAGAAACTACCTTGTTTCACTAATTTTGCGAATTATGTGGTGAGCAAGGTGATTCTAGAAAATCTTTCTTTTTATGAAAGAAAGAAATTTCTTCATAATGTCGCACACTACTTCTGGGATGAGCCATATCTTTTTCAGTGACCTGTTGATAATCTAATAAGAAGATATGTTCCATAGGTGGCTGTATTAAGCATATTGGAGGCATGTCATGCATCCCCAGTCGGGGGTCACCATACATGTGATCGAACTGCGAGAAAGATGTTGAAGAGTGGCTACTATTGGCCATTATTCTTCAAGGACACACATGAGTTAGTGCTGAAATATGACCAATGCCAGAGGCAGGGGTATATCTCCAAGAAGCATGAAATGCCTTTAACCAAGATGCTTGAAGTGGGATTGTTTGACGTCTGGGATATTGATTTCATGAGCCATTTTGTAAGCTCGTATGGAATGAAGTACATTTTAGTTGTTGTGAATTATGTGTCCAAATAGGTCAAAGTTATTTCCTTGTCAGATAATGAAGGAAAGAGAGTTGTTGTGTTTCTTAAGAAGAATATCTTCTCTCGCTTTGGAGTGCCACAAACTATTTATAAGTGATGGAGGATCCTATTTTTGGAAAAATATGTTTCGGGCAGCTTTAATGAAAGATAGGTTGAAACAGCATAGATTAGCAACTCCATATCAACCACAAACTAGTGGGCAAGTGGAGGTGTCGAATTGGGAGATTAAAACGATCCTAGCCAAAATAGTGAATGCTAATAGGCAAGATTAGGCTCAAAAGCTAGATGACGCTCTGTGGGCGTATCGGTTTGCTTTTAAAACTCCAATAGGCATGTCACCTTATCAGCTAGTCAATGCAAAAGCATGCCATTTACCGGTTGAGCTTGAACAAAGGGCTTTGTGGGCTCTAAAATGGTTAAATCTAAATTGGAAGGAGGCAGTAGAGAGAATATTAGGAAAACTAAATTAGATGGATGAATTCCTTCTCGGGTCTTACGAAAGAGTGGACCTTTACTAAGAGAAGATGAAAAAGTATCACGACCGAAGACTTAAAAGTAGAGACTTCTGGAAAGGTAATCTGGTAATTCTATTCAGTTCCAGGTTCAAATTGTTTCAAGGTAAAATCAAGTCTAAGTGGTCAGGACCGTTAAAGTTTGTCAAGTCTACTCATCTGGGGTAGTGATCTTGAAAATGAAAATGACAGTGTCTTCAAAGTGAACGGGAAATGAATCAAACTTTTTATCGGTCCAAAAGACTCAATAAGAAGTGTTTAATTCTTTTATATAGATAGAGTCTGAGTAATTGAGATAACTGAGTCGTACCGTGATGATAAATCAGGAGATAGTGGGAGGCAACCCACAACATGTTATTATAACCATAGTTAGAGTCCATTTCTTCTTTTTGTGCAATTTTGATGTATATGTTAAGTGTGCAGCACCAGAAATACAATAAAAAGGTTAAAGAAGAATACAAGTGAGATACTGGAACAAAGTGATAGACTACTTGGCAGACCACCAGTCCCCTGATGGACCACCGCTTTCACCCGTCAAGAAATTGCAAGAAAGTTTATTCACTAGATAATCCACGACGGCCTAAGTGGAGGAACGTCAAACACCTAGTGGGCCATCATAAACGCTGTCAAAAATAAGATAAGTGATCTATATTCTGGCAAGAAGTGATGGTTAGATTATGGACCATCACATTCTTGCTGGACCATCCCACTGACCTTCACACGGAAATAGAAACACCCAAACTCTGGTGATGAGTGAAGTTCGAAGTGGTGGTCCACCATATCTACGACTTACCATTAATATCACCATCACTTTAGCCCTAATTCTAAATTAGGTCAGTTTAAATCGGTACTCTTTATAAGTACTTCATATTTGACCCAAAGTGAGATTTTAAGGATTAAGTTGAGTGGGTACATTCATTGTAACCGTTCCACAACCTTTAGCTGTTCCACTTCCTTAAGATTCAAAGAACCTGAAGGGAGTTATCCCATCTTAGACTAACTATCTCCTCTGTTTTTTTACCTTATCTGACTTGCTCACTCCATCCCTCTCTTCATCACAAATAAAGAGTAACACAAGAGCTAGAATTTGTAAAGTAGCTTTGTCTCTAAAGTTTCAAGCATGTAGCGTACCTGCAAAATCTAGGTATGGTCATACCCTTCTCTTTCGGTTGTCCATATTAAGTGTAAGAGAATAATTTGTTTTCTTAGTTTGTTCCTATTATTTTGAGTTTGAATGACTTGAGTTGGACTTCAATGTGCAAATTTATGTGAAATCTGAGTAGCATAAGTTGAAAAATTTGAAGAATGTTCTTAAAGTATGAATTTAAGTGTCGTGTTGATAGTTGGAAATTGATTTGGTATGCAATTGCTCGACCAAAGGGTCGAACCTAAAATTTTGGCAGAAGACGAAGCTGCGATGGTTGAATTGGTAGACCATCAAATTTATGATGGACCTCCAACTTGATAGTCACAAAGCACTCTAAAGTGGCATACTCTGGATAAGCAGTGATGGTTAAATTGGTGGATTGACATCTTCATGATGGACCACCAACTTGACCATCACAAAGCACTTTGAGATGGCACATTTTTGATAAGCAGCGACGGTTGAATGGGTGGAGCATCAACTTTTTGATGGACCTCCAACTTAATCGTCATAAGGAAAAATTACATGAAGTGACTATTTTTAAATTTTGAACTAATTCATTACTTCTTTTTCAGGTGTTATGGCACCTAAACTTGCACAAAATAGAGGAAGAAGATCTCAACGAGGTAGGAATGAGTCTACATTGGCTTAAAACACCAGGAAAAATAAAAGAGAAGCTCTCATACTCTCCTAGTCTGAGGAGGAGAGTGAAAGTACCTCAAGCAGTACATGTTCAAGCCCCGATGAGGCGACTATTGCTATAACTCAACCATTGCCTATTGAGGGTGATACTAAAACTGTAAACGTGGAGAATCAAACAGAAGTTCCTGATGTTGTAGCTGAACCAGAGGGTGATAATGTTATCAGGCGGAAGGATCCATATATTTGAGAGTCTATCAGGTCGCAGATAGAGGGAGCACAAAAAGAGTTCTATGACGGGTTGACACCCACAGCTCGAGGGATCATATGATCATTCATAGAAGAACATCAGATTATGACAATAGAACTTCATGAGTATCCCGAGTTAGAGCACTATTTCATTGAATATGGACTAACATGGGTGAGTATACCACCAGAGGAGTACCAACCAAACTGGGTAAGGGAATTCTTTGCAAACTATCTATTTTTGGTGAAAGAGGATGCCCAAGGGGACTCCAATCTTAAAAAGACCAAATAGGGAGTCTGTCCCGGTCCGAGGGGTCACCGTTGATATCTCAGCTTGAACAATTTATAGGATGCTATTCGGGCCAGGATATGAGGCTCCACCCAATATCCCAGATTTTTACTATAGAATGAGAAATACTTTTAGTCAGAGACGTTGGGCAGTTTCTTGGCTGACTGATAATGGAAATCCTTCCCGGTTGACTAATTCCAAAGAGTGTATTGGAAATTTCACTCTTGGCTTTAAAGCTAAGTTCTGGTGGGCTATTGTTTGGTTGTAGTTAATGCCAACAAAAAGGGATGGGAACCTGGATCATCACAGAGCAGTAGTAGTAGCCATTTTTGTTTCAGGGCTACCAATTGATTTTATCCAGCAAATTATAGATGAGAAGCTCGTGCGGGCATATAAAGTTACCACTTATGTACCATTCCCTTATTTGATCACTAAGTTATGCAAATGATTCAGTGTGCCACTGATACATGGGGTTGACAATAAAGTACAGGCTACACATAGGCGGGACATTAAGAAGTCAAAAGATGAATCGAAGTTCAAAATTTTATGTGACCAAGCCTCCAGCATATCAATCTCAGTCTGCACCAGCTCCCGAGGCCACAGAAATTCCGAAAGGTATGCCTTTACCTATCACCACATATGTACCACCTAATTATGTGCCCTAGGGTACGTCTGTAGGGTCAGGTTCTACACAGTCTACTGGTGGAGCAGAGTTTACAAAATACAGGTTCAACCCATAAAACTTTGTTAAGGTGGTGAAGAATCAAAAGTGGTTTAAAAAATAGTTAGAAAAGTGGGCTAGAGATTTCAAACCTTTTATGGATGAAATGGTAATTGAAGCAGTCAGTCCATTTGAAACTATTCAAGTTAGGATGGATAATATGGAAGCCCACATAAACAAAAGGCTAGATTCACTATCTCTCCCTGATCTTGCTAAGATCCTGGTAGAGTTTGAGCAGGCAAAGACTGACATAGCAGAGTTAAAGGGAAAATAATCATAGCCGCCTATATTTAAACTGTCATTAGTGGTAAGTGATGATGATGAGGGCATTCTGTATCTGATGGGTAGACCCATGAATGACAACGGCAAGCAACAAATGAATAAAAAAGGAGTAAGGAAAGAAAAAAAAAAGAAAGAGAGATGAAATGTCACCTGAGGATTTAGACCAACATAACCTGAAATGAGCTACGACAGGAGTCTCTACTAGTGCTGTTTCAGCAGGGGTGAAGTGTAGGTTTAATTTGGGAGAAGATCCCTCAAATTATGGAGGTAAAACTTTTAGTGATCCTACCACAATAGGGGCCAACATTGCACTCGGAGAGGATGTAGGGACCTTACCATGTACGATATTTTATTGCTTTGAGGACAATGGATTTTTTTATGGGGGTGGGTGTATTTATATCATGGTTGGATATTGTTTCCTATATTCTAAATCCAATTATGTTCTATCTTGTAGAAGTGGAATGTCTAGGGTGTTTTTATTATTCCATTTCAAATTCTGTAGCTTGTGATGTAAATATCTGTGTTTAATGGTTATGTATAAATTGTTTCTGTTTTAGTACTTCGTTGTAAATATGGATAATGAATGATGTGTGTATAAGACTTCGAGCATGTGTATGTAACTATTTACTTTATTCATGCAAACATGTGTACATAAACTTCAGTGAATCTGTATTTGGCATTATTCTGTAACAAGTGTATGAATTATGTGATGAACATTCTAAAAGTTGCAGAAGAAGTTTTGCTTAGTTTCTTGTAGGTGTGAGGATTTACCTTCAATTCTTGTATCGTTAATGCCTAGAACTTACTTGAGTCATTGATATGGTCTTCTAGTGGACTCAATAGGATAGGACAACAGGCCTCTTTGTACTTTTAGCCCACTTAGCCTAAATAAATAACCCCACCAAAAAGATTGTTATCTTATTTGAACCCATCTTCTGCCTTTAGGAACTTTTTTTTTATAATTCCAATAACTTTTATTTACTCTCGGTAGGGCGTTAGCATCTTACTCTGACCTTGGCCCAATATTTGGGTATTGTGCACTTTAACTTAAGCAAAACTCCTAAGTTTAGGGTGAATTTTTTCAAGATGCAAATGCCAAATAGAAAGTGAGTGTAATTTGTAATCTAACAGCTTTTGGCCATGATCAAGTCAAAGATATTGCGCACCATAACTGAATGCATCAGCTTAAGTTGAGGGTGGCTGATATTTTTCTTCTTCCATTCAAATATATATATATATATATATATATATATATATATAATGGTGTGTCTGAAGAAGAGCCTATTTTTGGAATTAGTAATGAGCTGACCTGGGCTATAGAATTGCCAATGAAAGGACAGTTAAGTCTTAATGAGTCACTTTATCCAAAAACATATCCTTACCTAACCTGAAACCTCATTACAAGCCTTGAAAATACCTTTTTGATCCTAGCGAGTCGACCTTGAAGAGGTGTCTTATGGCTAGGGCAAGCCTATAGGTATTGTGGACTATGCTTGTAAATTTTTTTTGACGAGTGTAAGAGTTTTGATTACGTTCACATCGTGTGATGAGTGGTGGATTTCATTGTTGTTAAGGCAATTGGAGTTTCACTGATTTTTGCTATTCTCTGTGATATGTAACATCCATGTTTGCGTATTTAATTATGACCAATGCCAGGTATAGATCCTAATGTGTTAAATTCATGTAAGTAAAGTGATAAGTGAATAGTTGCACCAAAATGTTTTAGTGGTTGGTTGCAGGTCATTGCATTGTTCATGTCCAGAATTAGGTGCTGAGTTGCTTGAGGACAAGCAATTATCTTTACTTGAGGGTGCTGATGTTTCGGCTTTTGACGGAACATTTAGCATCATCTTCTTGGGAAAATTATATGCTTTCAAGTAACCAAAGTGGTATTTAATGTCTTTTTGGTGATTTAGCCTAAGGAGTGAACCACAGAAGAAATTGGAAAAAGTAGAAAAAAAAGGGAATTTGACAGTCAAAATGGTGGACCGTCAATCTTGCGACGGACCACCAGGTGGATCGTCAATCTTGTCACGGACCACCAGGTGGACCGTCAGGACTTATTCAGAAATCACACTTTTGAGGGATTCAGTGACGGACCACCAGTTAGACCTTCAGGCCTTATCCAGAAAGCATTTTTCTGAGGGACTCAGTGATAGACCAAATGGTGGACTGTCAGTCTTGTGATAGACCACTAGTTGGACCGTCAGGTCATATCCAAAAAGCACTCTTCTGAAGGACTCAGCGACGGACAAAATAGTGGACAATCAGTCTTGTAACGGACCACCAGTTTGACCATCAGGCCTTATCTAAATACCATTTTTCTGAGGGATTCAGTGACGGACCAAATGGTGGACCATCAAACTTTTGACGGACCACCACTTTGGCCGTCGACTTGGATGCGTTTTTTTTTATTTTAAATTTTAAATTCCTTTTTTACCTGGGAACATATAAATACTAAATTTTAGGGTTACCAGAGTAGCTTTTTATCTTTTACAAGTTTTACATCAATAGAAACTCTCTGTAACCTAGTACTTTTGGGATTGAAGCATATCTTTGGGGAAGTTAATCATTCAATATTTTATTGAAGATTAAAGAACTGATTCTTGAGATTTTTAGAAGTGAATTATGAATCTATTTATGAATAATACAAGAATTATTTCTTCTTAGTTTATAGAATTTTGTGGCTAAGTTCCCATAACTAGGGTTATGGGATCCTTAATGTAAAAAGCATCTGTGTTGTGAATCTAATTGAGTTCCATGAAAAACTGATATTGTATAAACCTTTCTTCAAGTTAATGACTTTTCTTGGTTGCAATCTTTAGAAGTAATCCCAAGAACATCACTTGTCTGAAAGGAAAGTGTTTGTTGGGAAAAAAAGAAGTGTTTACATGAATTCTATTGGATTTAACCTTCAGATTAATGGAAAATGCCTTAACAGGATTAGCTTACATGAGAAAATGGCTGAAAGAATAATTTATCCTTTGAATTTAAGAGAATTAGAGGATAATCTATCCACTTAGGTTGAGAAACTAAGGGATAAAGAATAGGTTTCAACCCTTGTTGCAATGAATTTGTTAATTGGAACTCTTAGGTGATTGACAACCCTAGTTGTACTAGCATTTTGGTAACCATAGCTCTGGTTCGTTTAATCTCATTAAAGTACTAATTGTAAAGAGAATCATTCATTGGAATACTCTTGTTATAATTAATTAATTTATAAGTTACAAATAAAAACCCCTTATATTCAGGAACCTCTGATCAACAGTCTAGTAATGATTACAATACTTAGTTAGCACAGTATTCCTTGTTGGATTAGACACCCAACCTTGTTGGGTTCTATATTTGACAGCTACCGCTTACACTTCTTACGAGAGTTGTAATTTAGGCGTATCACATATGTATCAAAGAGAGTGAAGGCTCTATTCCATACCATGAATATCTTTACATACTTTGGTTTATTTATGGATTTTAGTTTTGGCGATGTTTGGGGGCATGTCCCAACCAGATATTATTTTTATTTTGGTAATAAGCTTTGTGGAACTACACTAGGTTGGAATGGACGCGAACAATATTAGTGTCTTCCTTGGGATTGGGTCTGACACCAGTTAACAAAATTATTGGTTGCTCCATCCTTTTTTATTTTTGATTACATAATTATTTTTGAACTAATATGGTTACGGTTTTGCATTATGGTCTAGTTTGGTATTAGTTATCAATTAGGTATCGGATGGTTAGGTTCGTTTGGGTCGATCACAGTAATAGACCTGTCCTAGAGCCTTGGATTATTCAATAATGCTATCTTGTTATACGTTTGAAATTCATCAGACTTAGGGTGTGCGTATTAGGGGGTTGGGTTGGGTAACAGAGGTGGTCTGCGGTCCTACATGGACTTGGGATACCTATTACGGCAAGGCCCCAGTTGGGTTGGGTTAGAAATATAGGTGTTGCTTAAGTGATACCCCAACTAGATACTGGATCACTTAAGCGACTAAAGGGTTGCCTAAGTGGGCACCAACTATACACTTGGAAATTTTCAAGTCTCTAGATAACCATCAGGATTAATTTGGAATGCTAATAATGTAAATGAACTATGCTATTAGACTCAATTTAATAGTATGGACTCAATGGCAATACAAAATTTTTGAAAAAAACATTATTTTCACAAAGTTGACCCTTAAAATTCTATTTCACAACTTTTCCAAATCTAGGGTCAAAATTAGATATAATGGTCGTAAAACCACACCAACTATGTTACAAAGTTACCAAATCTGTTGGCGAAATTATTTTTGCCATCCGATGCATAGATCAAATTGTAATGACCAAAGTTGGCTACAAATATTTTATAACTACAAAAACCACAATTATTCATAAATCACAATGAAATGCATTGGGAACCTTGGCAAAAGTCCTTATATCCTATAAATACCACAAAGCAACCATAGGGAGGGGTAAAATGGTCAAATCACTATTAAATTTATAATTCACATATATTACAAAAATAAAGTCATTACATCATCTACCATTAAGAATCTAATTTTTCCTCAAACTAAAAGCAAGAGAAAATACCTGAATTAACAAAACGTTGGGGATAACTACCACGCATTGGATAGTTTGCTTTGACAGACAATTTTTTTGTCGGTAAACCATTGTACAATGATAAACTTGTTTAACCAACTCCTATAAAAAATTCTTAAAGAAGTAAGACATGAACACTAAACCTCAATCCGAGATGTTAAAAACTGGAACACCATGAAGATGAACTATCTCAGGAATTTAGATATGGGCCAACCTCTCAACAATAAAAGAAACCTAAAGCAGAATAAAAGGATAAGATTTGTTCAATCGATCCAACATAACCTAAACACTATCAGAAGCGTAAGAAGTGTGAGGAAGCTCACTCATAATATCTATAGTTATTCATTCCTATTTCCACTCGATAATGGGTAATCTTAAAAGCAAACCACAAGTCCTCAACTTTCACTTATTAACAACATAGGAAATGAGCTTAAAAATCCACTACATCTCTTCTAATACCACCCCACTGTTAATATTGTCTCAAGTGATAATACATCTTAGTCACTATTAAATAAATGGAATACCTAGAATAATGAATCTTCTCTATGATCAATCAAATCCAATCGCCCGCACTCGACATACAAACTCGGTCTCTAATCCTCAAACACCATTAGAATTAATCAATGATTTCTGAACCTCACCACTCAACAACTTCTCTCAAATCACTTTCAATCTAAAAATACCAAATTGATGAACCCAAATCTACTCTATCAAAGAATACGTAGCCTCCACAAGTTCCAAATAATATCTAAGTGTTAAAATATCAGGAATAACAATCTACGTAGCCAAACACTAAATCTCCAAGGACAAATACTCTTTGAGAAAAAAATATGATCCAAGCTACCCATGTTAGTTTACTTTTGATTGAAGGCATTTGCAACCACATTAGCCTTACCCGGATGATAGAGAATTATAAGGTCATAATACTTAACCAACTCAAGCCACTAGCGTTGCCTCATATTATGATTTTGCTAAGTGAAGATATACTAAAGGCTATGATGATCCTAAAAAATCTCACAATAGAATCCATACAAGTCATGCCTCCTTAACTTCAATGCAATAACAACTACGTACAATGCTAAATCACAGGTAGGGTAATTTCTCTATAGGGCTTTAAATGACGAGAAACATATGCAGTCACCTTACCCACTTGCATTAACACAACACATAAACCAATACCTTAAGTATTAAAAAATATGGTAAATCCCATGCCCTGCATAGGCAAAGTCAAGAAAAGAACTAATGTAAAAAAATCCATGAGCTTTTAAAAGGTTACATCATAAGCATCAGACAATTGAAAGGAAATCTTTTTCTAATTAAACTTGGATAATGGAGTTACAATAGATGTGAAACCCTCAACAAAACCCCAAAAATAATATTTAAACAAATAAAACTCTAAATTTCGATAGGAGAAGTAGGCCAACCCCAATCACAAACTACTGTAATCTCAGACGAATAAATAGTAATACCATCGGCCACTACATGATCTAAGAAAGAAACATACTCCAAAAGAAACTCACACTTAGAGTTCTTAGCATAAAACTTCCCATCCCTTAATCTGTATAACATAATCCACAAATGTTTCTCATGTTTAGCTGCACCATTGGAATAAACAAAGATATCATCTATAAATATATCGAAAAAAGATCGAGATATGATCACAATACATAGTTCATCAACTCCATGAATGCGGTTCTTGCTTTATTCAACTCAAAGAACATGACCAAGAACTTATAATCACTGTACCAAATCCAAAAAGCTATCTTCGAAATCTCCAAAGCTCTAATCCTCAAATGGTGATACCCAGTCCTTAAATCAATCTTTCAAAACAAAAAAGCACCTTAAGCTGATCAAAAAAATCCTCAATATGATAAAGGGGATACTTATTCTTAACCATTACCTTGTTAAACTAATGATAATAAATACACACATGAATGACCCGTCCTTTTTCCGTAAAAATAGAAATGGCACAACGTTGCATAAAACCTTTTTCTAACAACTCCTATAACAAACCCTTTAATTCCTTTAACTATTTTGGGTCGTCCTATATGTAACAATTGAAATAGGCTTGTTTCTCAGCTTAACAATAATTGTGAGGTCGATAGCATAATCTGGAGGTACACCAAGCAAACCTAGAAGGAAAAACTCTATGAAATAATGATCAATACGAGCAGAATCCAAAGGAGGTGGTGAAGCAAAATTAGTATCATGTATGAGAAAAATAATACAAAATCCCCCTCTAAACTAAGTGATGAGCCTATAGAAAAGATGACTCGCTTATGCCCCAAATGAAGTACACTATTTAGTAGTATCCTCAGCATAACGGGCAAACACAAGGCCATAGTCTTAGCATAACAACCTAGGAAAGCATCATAAGGAGTTAAATAAAACATACCTAAAATGACATCAAAAGACGGGAAGTCAAATTACCAAAATGAGAAAGCATCAAAGAAACCTAAGGTAATACCTATAGAAGAAAGTCAAACCACACATTAATAATAAAGGAGGGAAGTAAATAACAATAATACCACCAATCTCCCAAAATTTATGGACATAGTGTAAGACTACTAAATACATCTTGAATGTCAAAAGATACAATGACAGTCCAAAAGGATCATAAACTGTCTCTAAATACAAAACAAAACATTAAATAGCTAAGAAAAGGTAGTAGATATACTCAGTAACAATATATAGATCACTACCTCAAACATACTATAGATACCACCTAAATCAGTTATCCTGCAGTGAACTCATACCTGAATTTTCACCAAAAGGATGTAGTAGGGAAGAGTAAAATCCACTTAAATTTAGTGGGTATTATTATCCATTTGAGTAAAGTAGAAAATAAAGCATATAAAATACACATAATCGGCATTTATCTTGTAATCCAAAAATGTCCTAAATTGTAGCCTATACCATTTCCACAAACAATTCCATAATATAAGAATATACCGTACACAAAAATGAGAAAGAAGAATAAGTATACAGAAATACCAAATACAAGTACTAGAGAAAAGTACAAACAATAAGGTATCACACAAAGGATGATAATACAACAAATAATGAGCACAATAAATGTAATGCAATGAAAACAATGATAATGATGATATGATGTGATGTGATGCATGCGATTGTCACATAATCTCAATATACAACTACTGAGTTGTGCTCCCGAGGTAGCACCCATGGGGGTTCTTCAACCTATATAAAATCCAATATCTAATGCCAATATCCATAACTTATCTTCAATAAATGCATCGGCAGAAGGTCTACTAATATTTCATAAAGCCATTTTTTCTAGTTTATTTTGATAGTGGTACCAATAATTCATGAAAGTGTATAATATGAGAATGTAATGCTTATAACTATCAGGAATGAGAATTTTCTGATCCAACCAATATACCAATCTTGTGAGCCAAAATCCACTCAATATTCTAACTATTTATGAATCCAATGTAACCCATAAACCAATAGAGTAAAATGCATAACAACTTGCCAATAATACTCATAAATTCCAATTTAGGTTTTTTCATAAAAACATATACAACAAATAAAAGACCCCACATGGTCTCCAAAAGCACATAATGTCTCAAATAAAAATGTAGCAAAACATAGACCCCTGCATGTACACAAAACAATAGTAAATACATTTCAAATATTAGTTTCCGTACCCCATAACATGATTTTATACCTATATTGACTACGAAACCTAGTCTGAAGAAAGTTAAGTAATACCCTTCCTTCAATGTTGAAAACTGGTCCAAAAAGTCTTTATCATAAAGGTTTTTTCCCACCAATAGACTGGAATAACTAAAATATACTAATGTAGAATCTACGCATTAAAAAAAACCCAACGATACCTATGCTACCCATTTTTGGGCTGGGGTGAAAACTTTTCTCCAAAATGAATTTTTTTTAAAAAAGTTTAAAACTAAAATTTTGGTCAAAAAATAATATTTCTCCTGATTAAAGGAACTTATAGTAGAAAACTCATATGAAAATAAGTGGAAATTGGCATTTCAATAAAGAAATTAATAATTTAGGCTTTCCAAGCCAAACTACCCTAATTCCACTTTTAAATCTAAGTTATAACAAGATTTAAATGATAATAACTAAATAAAAGTTATTCAATTAGGGATTTAGAGCTTAAGCAAACTTAAAAATGGAGGAAATTGCCTAAAATCTTGAATCCCTAAGCTTAAAATCTTAAAAATGATGAAAAATTTTAAAAATGGGGAATTTAACTCATCTAGACATCACTTAAGTAATCATCGAGTTGCTTAAGTGAATAGGTGTTTCTTATGCAATGCCCGCCATGTTGCATAAGCAACTTGGCTATTGCTTAAGCGACATGCGTCTATGCAATGTGGTAGTTGCTTAAGTGGTACCCTTAATTGGCTACGAGGTTGCTTAAATAACAAAAAAGTCATATAAGTTGGTACGCCTACTGAGTAATGCACTAGCTGGAGACTTGGAGAATTCCAACTCTCAATGGACCCCTAGAGATTTTTTGTGAATGCTGAGTGTGAAAATGAACTATGCTACTAGACTAAATTTAATTCTTTTGATTCACTGCCAATATCATATATTTGAAAATACATTATTTTTAAAAAATTGACCCTCAAAATCTAATATCATAACTTTTCAAATTGAGGGACAAAATAAGATACAAAAGTCATAAAATCCAACAAACCATGTTAACAACTTTAAATCAATGTTTAGGATCTACTAGCATAGTTGGCTTTTCTATACAATGCATTGATCATTATGGATTGATTAAACTCAACTATAAAGCCTTTATAACTACAAAAAAACCATAATTTCGCACAAATCAAACCATAATAAATTAGAAATTATGACAATTATTCCTACACCTTTAAAATACCACAAAACAACCACGTAGAGAGGTAAAATAGTTAAATCACACAGAAATGAATATTTCACATAAATCACCAATAATCATGTCATTACTACAACCTAGCTCAACGTAAAACCCCTTTTAATCCATAATCCATCTACCCTATGATTTGACACAACTATACACCCATTAAAATGGAAAAACACTATTTCACAACAAAAAGGAAAGTAATAACTTGATTACATCCTATTATTTGAGAGATTTCAATTGAAATAGGTATTGACGCCTTCAATTTCATGAACTCTATATTTAATTGCTACTTCTAAGTATTTGTATTATCAAACAGAAGTAAGTCCTGCTATATACATATTATTTTATAAAGCTTTATTAGTGAACATAATAAAAATAGGGTTTACGCTTGCCTAGTTTTTCTTATACATTTACATACTTGAGTTTTTAGGAATTTTTTGTTTATTATATATTAAATAGCTACTTGTCTGTGGTTTTGATAAATGGTTGTCGTAGGAGTGAAGTTTAAGTATCCATAACTTTTCAAAGAAAGGTCAAAATAGTTATATATTTTTAGTTTAAATGTGGTGCATTCTCAACAATCTAACCAACGGCCCACTATTTCTTGGAATAGTTTATTGGTTGGATCGTGGTAGTTACCCCAATTGAGCTTCTAGAGGTTCATCTTATTAGACCTCCTAATTATCGTGGTTTTTGGCTATAATTTATTGGGGTCTCATGAATGACTAAGAGTTTTATTGATCTTTTAATGACCAAAAGGATGATTTATCTTAGCATGCAACGACCTTTCTGATGGACGTATATCCTGCCAGTACAAAATATTTTATTGGCTTATTTATTATAATAGGGACTAATTGTATCATCTATAGGTTCTATGGGACCTTAAATGAACAAAAAGAAAAAAGTGTCAATCGTAAGGAGTTATCTCAAAAAATTTCACCAAGAGACCAATCCTTGACATTAGATTCTACGTCTGATGAGTTCAGGGTTTTTGAGGTGGGATACTCCACAAATAAATATTATGAAATAAAAGCATCGAACCACTAGGTATAAGGATGCCAAGTCCAAAGTGATAATGATCGTGGATACTCCTATCTTTCCTAACCAATCTAAAGAGGGAGTAAAATCTTTAAACCAAAATGAAAGTAATCCTAAAAATAAGGATGGTGCTACTGAGGGAGAGTCTAAGAGTGATGAGTCCAAGGGTGGATCTGGAATGCGAACCAACAGGCTTTTGATAGAGTTGTTGCTGATGTGCTACTTTTAAAAGTTACAAATAATACATTTTGAGGTATTCCACAGTCACTGTACTATTATGATGATTTTTTGTCTATAAATATGAAGGAAACCTAAAGAAAGAATCAGAGATGAACATCGCATTCTTCCCAAGGCACTACAGAATATTTTACAATTATGCTAATTATTTTAGAAATATAATTTGGTCTTAATTGTATAGACTTTAGATTAGTATACTATCGAGATGGTCCATGATTTTTATTCAAACTATATTGGTACACTAGAGCATATGTGCACTTAGAGAAGGAACAAAGACATGAGAAAACATCCATGGTAGGATTTGGTGATAGTGTGAGAAGTAGAGTTTGATATCTCTATGAAGGAAATTTCCTGAATCATATATGGTATTGAATTTGAGGATATAGAAAAAAAACACAATATGACTACCAGATGGAAGATTTGAAGAAAATGAAATAGTTACATATATAGAATAAGTTAATCCACTTCAAGTGGTTGGAGAACCATATAGTTGAGGTAAAATAGGAAGTTGAGTAGGTTTCCAAATTATAAGAATACTCTAAATTTCCTTGCCAAGCATGGCGGTCCATACTCAAACATTACTTAGCACCAATAGGGAATGACATTGTGTTGTGTGTTGATAACATATGGATTATTGCATAAATTATAGCAAAGTTAGAATTGAATATCCCATGGATATCATAAATGTGAATAAGAAAGAGGTTATTTTGCATAACACTATACTCATATCCTTTATTTTTGTGAAAAAGTTATGTTAGAAATCATATGTGCACCTATTTCCCAATGTTGACCGAATGCTTAGTCAACCTAAGATGGTCAACATTACATTAAACAAGGATTACATGAATCCTATTACCCCAGTTAGATGTCTAATTCTAGAATTTACTTCATAGGCATCTAATGGGGCTTTGTCTACTAATCACCCAATTGATATTCTGACAATGGAAACCGATACTACAACAACTACCTCGAGTACCAAAATAGCCTTAGCTTCATAGTCATCTAAAGTGCCTTTAAATTCACTCTAGCAGGTGATAAGAGGCTATATTAGTGTCCCAAATAAGTTCATGGAAAAGGTTCTAATAATGTTGGTTTTCTCTGAAACATAATCATAGATGTTAGAAAAATACGTTAAGCCCATTGTGAAGAATATAATAAAAAGATATTAAATAGGGTATGCAGGATAGATTTAGTAGTTTTCAAGTTTGAATCATCAATAGATAGGAGAGTGTCTAGGCTCCATGTTTGAGTAAGGTCATAAAAAGAGCTTGCCTCACTTCAGATAGTTGTGAAGGGTCTCATAGAGAGATAGTTCTAAGTTGTGCAGCCTCCTACAATAGTGATAATTTAAGAGGTTTTTAATATTCAGGTGATATATTTCTACACCAAAGCATTGATAGATAAGGGAAGGGGAATGAAAAAGATGATGCATTAGAGGATGATTAGTATATAAATAAGAAAAGGGTTAAACACCATTTTAACCCTTTTTAATTGGGTTTTCTCCTATGGGTTCTTTTAATCTTGGGGGATATGTTTTTGGACAAAAGTTTCAATTTTACCCATCTTTTTAACAAAACCATTTTGGGGGTCCGTTTTGACCCCTATTTGAAATTGGCATATGGGTATAGTAAGCTTTCTATTGATACATAAATTCTATATTTTACTATTTTAGTCTATTTTGGGTCAATTCGGGGGGAGGGGGGGGAAGTTCCGTGCGGAAGGCTTTTTCGACCAATTTTTTGCTTTAAAGGTATGTTATGGTTTAAGTTTCTTTAGACTAGGTTGGGTAGTTAATAATAATTTAAAATCATGTTTTGGGTAAGGGGTTGTATCATGGAAAATATGTTTAGGTGATATGTAGTATAATATTTAGTTGTTTTGTGACATTATTTTTTTATGTGTGATCACATAGGGTCTTTTATGATGTTGTTGGCTAGATACTGATATGTGATTGTTTGTTACACTCCTTTTGTTGGGAAAAAACATAGATTTTTGTATTTATATTGTATCAATTCCTTTTTCTAGCATGTTTCACTTGGTGGGTTTTTCTTTTTGATTAATTAGGATCATGGAAGGTTAGTTGATTTTAGTGGATTTTTGTCTCACATGGTCAGTATATTGGTTGGATATTAGAAATCATCATTTTTATTAGTTGTGAGAATTGTATTCTCATATCTTATTCATTCATTAAACACTTTTACCATCGCGGAAATACTATAAATACTAGAAACACTAGCTTTTTCAAACAAAAAATGTGACTTTTTAAAAACCCTCTACTAATGTATGTGTTCGAGAAGAGATCTAGATATTGGTATTAGATATTAGTGTATATGGGTTGAAGAACCCCCATGGGTCCTACATAGGGAATCTTTAGCTCCATAGGTTTACACGGAGGTTGTGTGATGAGCTCGTGTACCACATCATCACAACCTTCATTTCACTTCATATAATATTGTTATGTTTGTATTTCTACCTTTGACTTGATATATATCCATTTGTTCTATATTCCTATACCTGTATTTGATGTACATGTACATTTTTTATGCTTTTCTCTATATGTAATTGTTATATATATATGTATATTAGAATAGCTAGTGGAGATGGTGTGGGTTATCATTTTTGATATTTTCTGATTTTAGGTGATGTGCCCATAGTTTGTGTTTATATTCTCTTTTTTCCACTTTAGTCAGTCGGCCTATGATACCTACTAGGTACAAGTAGATAGTACTCATCCCATGTAATGCCCCAAAATCTCATCCCGGGATGTCACATAGTGCTTAAGGCCACAAGTAGCCCCAACCAAACCCTTTGAGCCAGCTACTACTTCTAACACTTACTTTAGGATATATAAGTCAAGAAACGACACTATATCATATCAAATCTGAACCAAAACATTTGCAATAATCGTCTAAGAAATCAATACTGAAAACTGGAACTCAACTACTAGTCTAGTCCGATAAGCCTCTATTTACTACTGAACTAGAGAGTCATTCGGACAAACCCCCAACTGACTCAACTGAACTGAAAGCCATAACAACTGATATCAAGACTAAAAATCAATGAAATAAGTCCTCAAACCATGAGGACTCACCAACTGCAGAGTGTAGACAAAGGTACTTAGGAATCACTATAACGGCTGAGACTGAGCATCTGAACCTACATTATGAGACAATGAAGCACACAGACGTATATGTGGATCAGTACTTTGAGAATGTACTGAGTATATGGGGGTGTATGCATTAAGTAAACAATATCATTACTCTTTATGAAACCATGCATACAAATATAAATGGCTAACATATGTTGAATAAGTCCGAAATATAAATCTCATAACTCATGAACAATTAAACATGTAATATAAATCTCGTGAGTCATTATATTTAGTTCTAAAATCTGTATTCTCCTCTTATTCTCAAATCTTGTAAACCAAAAAGAAATCTCAAAACAATAACGTTCAAACTTAAACTTTTATGTTAAGGAGAATAAAGTACTTCTTTTGAAACTTTAGGAATTGAAAGACTTATGATTATGGAACTTTGGGACTCTTTTGGGAACTTGGGAGCTTCTTCTAACCGACATAAATCATGTGAACTAACATGAAGTCAAACATCTATCCCACATTGGGGAAAGTTGTTTTACCCTTGCCTTCGGAATAGAACCTTGACTTTTGTGGTCGCTACATTAACCCACTTGGGTAAATTATCATTCTACGGTGGCTCATAGTTCTGGGGCATGAAACCTTGGAATCAAGACCAAATTGGGGCTATATACTACTCCCATACATAGGCTTAGAACTTCTAAGAAATATACCTTAAAAAAGAACACTAATGTACAATTAAATCCAATTATGGTTTTCTTTGCTTCATCATAAACAAAGTACTTGCTCATTAAACCATGCTAAAAACATAGCCTTAAATAAACATTACAACTCATACTTTACTTAAAGCATCAACATATACTACAATGATCTAAATTTCATAATAAGTTTTAATTCTTAACTTCAACTTTGGAAACACTTAAAATTATCAGTTTTCAATGGGAAATACAATTCATAACATAAATCCTCCATCCAAGGCATAACTAACTGAGATAAAATGCAATTTCAAGACTTCCATAGTTTCTATATTTATAAACTTAAAATAGAGTAAATTACATATAAAATCACTCGTAAAAATATCAAATTCTTTAATAAAACCAAAGCGTTGTGAACAAAAATGGAAGAAGTGTTCTTGCTCAAACCCCATATACCTTAGATTATGCACTTTGAAAGAACTCTCGCTTTTGGCTCTATTTTCGACTTTGAATGGATATTCTTGATGCCATTGGTCTAGGTATTCCGATTCTTGAAGAAATTTTTAAAATCGACGGTGGAATCTTGAGTTCTCTTGAACTTTTGGTTGAAACCCTAGAAAGTGTTCTTGGTGAATTTGAGAGATGAAGGTTATGTTTTGGTATTTGGGGCTTTGATTTCGTGTTATGACTAATTGGGGGTAGGCTAAAATGACTAAATTACCCCCTTGGGTGTGGATTTTAAAAAATAAAAAACTGGGCATCGACATAATAGGCAACGTGATGCCGACACGTCGCTCTAAGATCGCGCCAAGCCTCAGTACTTTGACTGGCAGTTCTTAAACAAAATTTGACCAACGCGATGGGTGATGTGGAACGCCAAGATTGCAATAGTCCACTATTTTGGGACACCAAACGAGGTGTAAACGCGGTCCAAAAAATCTGACACCCTTCCGGGAACACCCATTGACCTCTCGGGTCATGAATTAGCTAAAATATCAACTATCGAAGGCCAGAAAGGTTGGTAATAAAATCATCAAAGTTTTGAGAATCTACAAATGACTAAATCCCAACACTTAGCTTTATTTTCTAAGTCCAAGAACTCTTTGGGCATCGTTTAAGGGATTTAGACGATGAGACTTTTGTGGGGTCTTACAATATCTCCTGTTGGGAACATTCGTCCTCAAATGTTACTAGTGAGGCTAAGAAAACTAAGAAGACTAAAGATGTAAGCTAAAATAATTTTTTAAACTGACTTTACATTGTCATAAACTTTGAATACTTCAGAAAATGCATGGACTCATAATGAGAATAGCTATATAGCTGAATCTTTAGTTAAAGAGGATCTAAATTAAGGATGAATAGTACCTTCGGATTGATCTGAACTTGTGGAGAAGATATGGGGGTAATTGGTTTACATATCTGCTTCCCAAGTAGCACCGTGAACTAACTTTGTTTGCCATAAAACTTTGACCAAAGGACCTTCTTTGATCCTTAGTATACGAATTTGATGGTCTAAGATCTCAACTAGAATCTTTTCATATGAAAGTGTGTTCTGAATGTTTGAGCTCTCTGAAGGATCTACTGCAACGGAATCATCAAAGTACTTCTTATGCATGGATACGTGAAAGATAGGATGAATGGCTGGCAAATCTATGGACAACTTTGCCTCATAAGCTACTTTCCCAACACGGCTTAGAATTCTACAGGGGCTAACATAACGGGGACTAAGCTTCCCCTTCTTTCCAAATATCTTCACCGCTTTCATAGATGAAATCTTCAAATACACCAAATTAGCTACCTCAAATTCGAGGTCCCTTCTCCTCACGTTTGCATATGACTACTGACAACTTCGAGCTATCTGCAATCTCTCTCTAATTAACAAGACTTTTTTATAGCCTCAAATACATAATTAGGTCCAATAAAAGTAGCCTCTCCCACTTCAAACCAACTTATGGGTGATCTATATCTCCTCCCATAAAGGGCCTCAAACGGGGCCATCTGAATGCTAGATTAATAATTGTTGTTATACGCAAATGCAATAAATGGAAAATGCTTATACCAACTTTCTTTAAAATCAAGGGCATATGACCACAACATATCTCCCAGAGTCTATATATTCCTCTCAGCCTTACTATCTATCTGTGGATGAAAGGCAGAACTAAGATGCACTTGGGTACCAAGACCCTTCTAAAAAGCTCTCCAAAACTATGAAATAAACTGAGTACCCCAATCTGAGATGATAAACAAGGGAACTCCATGAAATCTGACTTGGATATATAGTTTAGCATAATCCTTAGCTATATAATATGTTTGCATTGGCAGAAAATATGCTGACTTAGTCAACTAGTCTATAACAGCCCATATAGAATTATGATGACAAAGCAAAAGAGGTAGACCAGTCACGAAATCCATATTCACCTCTTCCCACTTCCAAGTGGGTGTACCCAACTCTTGTATTGCACCACTAGGTATTTGGTGCACTACCTTAACTTGTTGATAGACTGTACACTTTGCCACCAACTCTACGATATCCTTCTTCATGCCTGTCCACCAATAGATTTCCCGTAAGTTGTGGTACATCTTGGTAGTGCTAGGATGAATTGAATATCTTGCGCAATGCACTTCAGCCATAATAATCTACCTTAAATCACCAACACAAGGAACACACAATATACCCTGAAACCTCAACACACCATCTCCCACTTGGGAGAAAACCTCTACTTTTTAGTCCTTAACCGACACCTTCAGTTTAAACAAACTAGGATCCATGTCGTGCTTCTCCTTCACTTCCAAAACTAGGGAGGATTCAGAACTACACTAAACCCACATATTACCTTCAGTAGAATCAAACAACCTAACATGCAATCTAGCCATATAATGAACTTCACGAGCAAATTCTTTCTTACCCTTCTCCACATAAGACACACTACCCATAAACAACCTACTAAGGACATTTGCCACTACATTGGCCTTTCCTGGATAATATAACACACTCATATCATAATCCTTTATCAAATCTAACCATTTTCTCTAAGATTCAACTCCCTCTGAGTAAATATATACTGCAGGCTTTTGTGATCAGTAAACACATTAACATGAACACCATAAAGATAGTATCTCCAGATTTTCAAATAAAAAACCACAGAAGCTAACTTACGATCATAGGTTGTGTAATTATTTTCATGTGGTTTTAAGTTCCTGGAGGCGTAGGCTATAAGATTACCTTTCTAAATCAATACATAACCCAGGACAACTCTAGAGGCATCACAATACACCACAAAACCATCCGTACCATTGGGAAGAGTTAATACAGGGGCTTAAGTGGGTCGAGTCTTCAACTCCTAAAAACTCTACTCATAGGAATCTAACCATAGGAACTTAACTTTATTTTGGGTTAATCGGGTCATGGGAGACGCAATAAAAGAGAATCTTTTGACCAAATAGTGGTAATAGCCCGATAAACCTAAGAAAATTCTAATGTCAGATAGAGAGATAGGTCTAGGCAAATTTCTTACAGCTTCTGTCTTTTGGGAATCAAATATTTTGCCTTCGACTGAAATAATATGACCCTAAAAAGCTACTGACCTTAGCCAAAACTCATATTTGCTGAATTTGGCAAATCATTAGTGATCTCTAAGAGTCTGCATGACAATTCTAAGATGGTCAACAAGGCATCCTCATTATGGGAGTACACAAGAATATCGTCTATGAATACTATGACAAACATATCCAGTGACTATTTGAACACTCGATTCATGAGGTCCGTAAAAGTTGTTGGAGCATTGGTTAGCCCGAAAGACACAACTATAAACTCAAAATGGCTATAGTAGGTTTGGAAAGCTGTCTTTGGAATATCACACTCTCTTACTTTAAGTTGATAATAGCCGGATCTAAGGTCTATATTTGAGAAAGAAGTTGCACCTTGCAATTGATCGAACAAGTCATTAATTCTAGGAAGAGGGTATTTATTCTTGATTTTAACCTTATTAAGCTGACGATAGTCAGTGCACATACGCAAAGAACCATCTTTTTTTTTGCATAAACAGGATGAGTGCACCCCAAGGAGAAACATTGAGCCTTATGAAACTTTTGTCTAGAAGATCTTTGAGTTTCTCTTTCAACTACTTAAGTCCTGCGGGTTCTATAGGGTATAGGGGATAGAAATAGGCTGTGTAATAAGAAGAAGGTCAATCTCTAACTCTATCTCTCTATCGGGAGGTACCCTTGGGAGATCTTTTGGAAAAACATTAGGAAACTCATTAACAATGCTGATAGACTGCATATTTGGAGTCTCAAACTTAGTACCTTTAACTCAAACTAGATGATAGATGTAACATTTGGATATTAGTTTTCTGGCTTTGAGATAGGATATAAAAAGACTCTTGGGAGATACAGAATTACTGGACCTCTCAAAAACTAGCTCATCAACAAACTAAAACTTGAACACAAGAGTACGACATTCTACAAATGCGTAACTGAAATGAAGCTAATCCATACCCAGAATAAGATCAAAATCAACCATATCTAACTCTATCAAATAAGTAAATATGACCTTTTGAAAAAACAGTAATAGAACACTTTATATAAACTTATTTAGCAACAACTAGCTCACCTACTGGGGTAGAAACCAGGATAGGCTCAGGATATTTTTTGGATTTATGTCAAAATTCACAGAAACTAATGGGGTCACATAAGAGAAACTTGACCCAGGGTCCAACAACACATAAAATCAAAGTGAAAGACACGGAGTATACCAGTAACAACATCTAGAGAATACTCATATTACTGATGGGATGGTAAGGCATAGAATCAATTTTGGCACTAACCGCTAGTTGTGCTAGATAAAGCACCCTTAGGAGGGACTGGATGGACTAATGGAGCAGGTGCACTAGTAGCATGAGTTTGGGGTCAAGCATATCTGTTCCCTTTCTTAGCATGCAGATACTCTCTAAGTTTGTGGCCCAACTTTCCATAACCGAAACAACCTCTCAGTTCGGCCAAACACTCATCGCAATGGGTTCTACCACACTTAGCACATGAGGAATAACTGGACCTGTTACTCACACTATTCTTGTATCTGGACATAAAAGACTTATTCCCCTGCTCCTGCCTATTTCTATGAACAGGAGAACTAGCTAATAAACGTGCTGGTATAGATGAACGACTCTAAAATTACAGATGATTCACTCCATGGGATCTAGTCTGACCATACTCATGTTGCTCTAATCTAACCATCTTGTTTACTATTACTCTATATCTCTCCTTTATCTTATCTATCTCAATCTAATAAGAATGCATCATCAGTCTGGAAAGATTTATGTCTCTATTAAGCATAGCAGTCCTACACTTCTTAATAACCATCCCAGACACTGGTTATAAATATACTCATACTAGTTCTGGGGTTATCCATCAAACCAGGAGCATACTTAGATTACTGGTTAAACTTGAGGCAACACTCCTTTACTATCATAGACCCTTGCCTCATGTTAATGAAATCCTCTATCTTTGCTTCTCTCATCTCAAGTGGAAAGAACTTATCCAATAATGCATCTTGAAACATCTGTCAAGTCATACGAGATGCATTCTCCCCTCTATTCTTTCTCTATATCACAACCCAATCATATGCAATATCTTTCAGCCTAAAAGATGCTAATTCTACACTCTCTTTCTCAGAAATATTCATAACTTGGGAGATTTTCTTCACCTCATCAAGATAAAATGGTGGGTCCTCACCCCCCTTTGACCCATAGAACTTTGGCAGATTCATCCTAATTAAAATTAAATCTTGGCTACAGCTAAATTACCTCCTTGCTTATGTGGAACTGCAGCCTGGTTATTGTCCTGACCATTCACGGTGACTGCCTAGGCTAATGCCTGAAAATCTGCCCAAAAATCAGTCGAGCCACATTCTCATTCAGGGGATCAAAAGGTTGAGGTTGCTGGTTATCATTCCTATGGACATTAGCTCTTCGGGGAGGCATTTTCTATCATAAAAAGGCATGAATTAATAGTAGAAAGAGACTACTGTATGTGCGATGGACTATGAAAGAAAGAAAGAACTTTTCCTAAAACATCTTGTAGCCTCTTGCTCAAAGATGTGGCGCGCTACACATCGATGATCAAGGTGGCTTGTAAGACTCGTTAGGACTCTTTACACCTTAGGCTCTGATAAAAAGTTTGTAATGCCCCAAAATTGCATCCCAGAACGTCACATGGTACTTAAGGCCACAAGTTGCTCCAAGCTAACCCTTAGATCCTACCACTACTTCTAACATTTAGTTTAGGATAGATAAGTCAAGAAACGAAACTATATCATAACAAATCAAAACTGAAATAACTGAAATAATAATCTAAGAAATAAATACAGCAAATTTGGAACTCAACTACAAATCTAGTCCAACAAGCCTCTACTTACTACTGAACTAAAGAGTCATTGGGGCAAACCCCCAACTGACTCGACTGAACTAAAAAACATAAACACAAATATCAAGACTGCAAATCTGAGAAATAGGTCCTCAAACCATGAGGACTCACGAACTGTGGTGTTTAGACAAAGGTATTCCAAAATCACTATCGCGGCTGAGACTGAGCACCTGAATCTACATTATAAGACAATGAAGCACACAGATATATATGTGGATCAGTACTTTGAGTATATACTGAGTATTTGGGGGTGCATGCATTATGTAAACAATATAATTACTCTTTATGAAACAATGCATGCAAATATGAATGACTCACATAACTTGAATAAGTCCTAAATATAAATCTCATAAGTTATGCAAAATGAAACATGTTATAAAAATCTTCTGAGTCATTATATTTAGTTCTAAAATCTGTATTGTCCTCTTATTCTCAAAGCTTGTAAACCAAAAAGGAATCTCAAAATAATAACTTTCAAACTCATACTTTTATCTTAAAGATAATAAAGAACTTATTTTGAAACTTTAGGAATGCAAAGACTTATGATTATGGAACTTTGGGACTCTATTACGAACTTGGTAGTTTCTTCTAACCGACAATAAACCATGTGAGCTGACATGGAGTCCAACGTCTTTCCCACATTGGGGAGTGTTGTTCTACCCTTGCCATCAAAATAGAACCTTGACTTTAGTGATCACTAACTTTACCCACTTGGGGTAAATTACCTTCCTATGGTAGCTCATAGTTCTGGGGCATGAAACCTTGCAAGCAAGCCTAAATCGATGCTAAATACTTCTCCCATATTTAGTCATAGAACTTTTAGGAAATCCACCTCAAAATAGTACACTAATGTATAATGAAAGCCAAATATGGTTTTCTTTGCTTCAAATCATAAACAATATGGATTTCTATCTTAGCTTAGGGTCAAAAGCAATTTTTATTTAAGAATCAAAGTACTTGCATATTAAATCATGTAAAAACATATAGCTATCAAGAAACATCACAACTCATTCTTGAATTAAAGCATTAACATATACTCAAATGATCTAAATTTCATAATTAGGTTTAATTCTTGACTTCAACTTTGGAAACACTTGAAAATATCAATTTTCAATGGGAAATACAATTCACAACATAAATCCTCAATCCAAGGAATAACTAATTGCGATAACATGCAATTTCAAGACTTGAACAATTTCTAAATTCATAAATACAACATATAGTAAATTGGATTTAAACTCACTTGTAATAATAGGAAATTCTTTAATAAAACCAAAGCTTTGGATACAAGAATGGAAGAAGTGGAATCTTGAGTTCTCTTGAACTTTGGCTTGAAACCCTAGAAAGTGTTCTTGGTGAATTTAAGTGATGAAAGTTATGTTTTGGTGTTTTGAGGCTTTTATTTTGTGTTATGACTTATTAGGGGTAGGGCAAAATGACTAAATTACCCCATTGGACACGAATTTTAAAAGCTAAAAAATTGGGCATCGACGTGATAGGCGATGCGGAAAGTAGATGCCATCGACACGATACTGATGCGTCACTCCAAGATCATACCAAGCTTCAGTACGTTGACAGGCAGTTCCTGCGCAAAATTTGACCAATGCGATGGGCGACGCGCGCACTAAGATTACGTTGGTCACAATTTTAAGACACCAAATGAGGTCTAAACGTGGTCCAAAAAATGTGAAACCTGTCCGAGAACACTTATTGACCTTCTGGATCATGAATTAGCTAAAATATCAGCTATCGAAGAACAAGAAGGATGGTAATAAAATCCTTAAAATTTTAAGGCTCTAGAAATGACAAAATCCCAACACTTAGTTAGATTTTCTAAGTTTAGGAACTCTTGGGAAATATTTAAGGGATTTAGACAATGGGGATTTTGCATGGTCTTACAAATTTGTAACACCCTAAAATCTCATCTCAGAACGTCACAATGAGCTTAAGGTCATAAGTAGCCCTAAGCTAATCTTTTGAGCTAGCCACTACTTCCAACACTTAATTTAGGATAGATAAATCAATAAACGACACTATATCATATCAAATCTGAACTAAAACAACTGAAATAATAGTCTAAGAAATAAATACTAAAAATCTGGAACTCAACTACTAGTCTAGTCCGACAAGCCTCTACTATTACTGAACTAGAGTGTCATTGGGACAAACCCCCAACTGACTCTACTGAACTAAAAGCCATAAAAACTGATATTAAGACTAAAAATTTGAGAAATAGGTCCTCAAACCATGAGGACTCACCAACTACGAAGTGTAGACAAAGGTACTCGGTAATCACTGTCGTGACTGAGACTAAGCACCAGAACCTACATTATGAGACAATAAAGTACAACGACATACATGTGGATTAGTACTTTAAGGATGTTCAGAGTATATAGGGGTGTATGCATTAAGGAAACAATATCATTACTCTTTAAGAAAGCATGCATGCAAATATGAATGACTCAGATAACTTGAATAAGTCCGAAATATAAATCTTGTAAGTCATGAATAATGAAAAATATAATATAAATCTCGTTAGTCATTATACTAAGTTCTAAAATATGTATTCTTTTCTTATTCTCAAAGCTTGTAAACCAAAAATGAATCTCAAAACAATAACTTTCAAACTTATACTTTTATCTTGAGGAGAATAAAGAACTTCTTTTGAAACTATAGGAATTCAAAGACTTATGATTAGGGAACTTTGGGACTCTTTTGGAAACTTGGGAGTTTCTTCTAACAGACATAAACCATATGATCTGACATGAAGTCCAACGTCTTGCGCACATTGGGGATAGCTGTTCTACCCTTGCTATCACAATAGATCCTTGACTTTAGAGATCACTATCTTAACCCACTTTGGGTAAATTATCATCCTACGGTGGCTTGTAGTTCTGGGGCATGAAACCTTGGAATTAAGCCCAACTCGGTGCTAAATACTACTCCAGTACTTAGGCTAAAATTTTTTTGGAAATCCACCTTAAAATAGTACACTAATGTATAAAGAAAGCCAATTATGCTTTTCTTAGCTTCAAATCATAAACAATGTGGATTCTTATCTTTGCTTAAGGTCAACAACAATATTTCTTTAAGAATCAAATTACTTGCTTATTAAATCAGGCTAAAAACATAGCCTTCAAGAAAAATCACACCTCATGACTTAAAGCATCAACATATATTCAAATGATATAAATTTCATAATGAGGTTTAATTCTTGACTTCAACTTTGGAAACACTTAAAAATATCAATTTTCAGTGAGAAATACAATTCACAACTTAAATACTCAATTCAAGGCATAACTAATTGAGATGACAAACAATTTCAAGACTTGAACAATTTTTAAATTCATAAACTAAAAATAGAGTATATTGGATATAAACACAGTTGTGAAAATATGAAATTCTTTAAGAAAACCAAACCTTTGGGCACAAGAATGGAAGAAGTGTTCTTGTTCAAACCCCACATTCCTTAGATTATGGACTTTGAAAGAACACTCACTTTTGACTCTATTCACAACTTTGAACGGATATTCTCGATGCCCTTGGTCTGGGGAATCCAATTCTAGAAGAAATTTTGAAAAGCGATGGCGTAATCTTGAGTTCTCTTGAAATTTGAGTTGAAACCCTAGAAAGTATTCTTGGTGAATTGAGAGATGAAGGTTATGTTTTGGTGTTTTAGGGCTTTGATTTCATTTTATGACTGATGGGGGTTAGGGAAAAATAACTAAATTACCCCCTTGGACGTGGATTTTAAAGGATGAAAAATTAGGCATCGACGCGATAGGCAATGCGGCGTGTCTATGGCATCGATGCGATATCGATACATCGCTCTAAGATCGCGCAAAGCCTCAGTACTTTGACTGGCAATTCTTGTACGAAATTTAACCAATGAGATAGTTGATGCAGCACGCCAAAATCACATTGATCCACTATTTTGGGACACCAAATAAGGTCTAAACGGGGTCTAGAAAAGTTGAAACTTATCCGAGAAAACCCATTGACCTTTGAATCATGAATTAGCTAAAATATCAACTATCCAAGGCCGGGAAGGTTGGTAATAAAATCCTCAAAGTTTTGAGGCTCTAGAAATGACTAAATCCCAACACTTATCTAGTTTTTGTAAGTCTAGGACTCTTTTGGCATCATTTAAGGGATTTGGATGATAAGGATTTTGCGGGGTGTTACATCCCAACAATGCCATTTTGATGTAGATTGATGTATGAGTATGCTACGTAAATAGTTGATTCTGGTTATACTTAGAGCCCATTGGATGTAGCGGTTGATCTCTGTATTCAAAATTGACTTTTAACTTCTATTATCTAGACTATGTCTTACTTGTATTCAGAGATAGAGTTTTGTTCCTATTGGATATATTATGTTTTGGCATGAATACGTACTATTTTTTCTTACACTATGACAGAGAAATTTATGGAATTTATTGATATCTTGATTATATTTCTTCTTTTAGTATATACAAATATAGCTCGACTCTATTCTAAGGAGCGTTCCTTGGATTTGGTATTATTTTCTCATTTTATATTAGTTTGGGTGATAGGATTACTTGTCAAGGCTTGTCGTAACAAGTACAATCATTAACCTTGGATTTTAGGTTGTGACAAATTAATATTTTAGAGAAGTAAAGTTTTCATTAATGTCAATAGTGTAAGAATAGGGTGTCTAGTAGAGTCTCTCAGATTGGTATATAGATTGCCCAATCTCTCTTTAAGAGGCTATAATATATATTTAGGAATCTTTCCTTACTCTATCCTCTATCATATAGATCTTTCATACCTTCTGTTCTAGGCCATATTTCATACTTTCTACACAGATGGTAAGGTCAAGATCTAGTAAGGCTAGAGATTTGGATCCTTTATCTAAGGAGAGAGCCCAGACTAGAGAGCGAGTTTGTAGTCATGGTCAGGCACAATGTGAATGAAGGACATGAAGATGTGCCCCATCCTTATATAGAACTAGGTGACTCTCTCCTATTTCTCAAGATGATTAACCTGAACTGTGTAGCTTTATTCGCCTTAAAAGCACCCATGCGATATATGGGTCTAGCATTCCCTACCGAAAGGGCCCCAGTATATTTTAGCCGTACGGACCGGAGAAATTCATTGAAGGGCCAGAACCATCGAGGATCCAACCATTCTAAAAAAATAGATATACAAAGTGTGAACTATACACACGGCCACCAAGGTACCTACTCTAGAAAATTTTCCTTTCCAGCATCCGACCCCACAGATCTCTCCTTCTAGGGAAAGCTACACAAGACTCATTAAACTTAAATTAAAATCATTTAAACATTTAATTCCATTAAATGATGAGTCTTTTAATTAGGAATTTAACGTTGGTATCATCATACCAAACATTAAAGTTGCAAGTGAATTCCATTATTCCATTTTATAAACCATTTAGCAAAAAAGAATCCAATGTTTTCCAACTGAAGACCAATCCATGGACACCAAGGCTTTTCAAAACCTATTTTAAGTTTCTTGAACCTTTTATGCAATGTAAGGTTCCAAAAGTGGGTAATTTGCATGGTTAGTTAATATTAAATTCTGTTCTAACATTTTTTAATCTGTATAATATCCATCTAAATAGTAATTATGTAGGTATGAATACTAGTTATCGTCATTTAGATGTAATTGTTCTAATTCTTCTTCTATCTAATTTTCTAATTCATCATCTTCAATATTAAATATCTTTTCCCATATAATTTTTTTTATATTTACTATCTCTATATCATTAAGTACATATAAAACAATTATCTTAAATTCATTTATCATTTCATTAGATATATAATTACTCATTTTTCATATGATGCTATTTTTCAAAATATTCCCTCCAATCATATACATAACAAAATATGATCATCTACGCACCCCCTACAATTGGCATCAGTGCTATGTGTTAATTAATTATTCACGAGTAGATATGTGTTAATTATGAGAAATGTTAATTTAATTGTTAATTATGAGCTATTGTTATCTTTTTAACTATGTTATTAACTATGAGAAGACCATTTAAAAATATGCAGATTTTTAAAGAAGTTAAAAGAATTCTAAATAGTTATTATTTAGAATATAAGAAACTAAATAAAACAAAAGAAGACCCTCATAGGTTAACTTACTTAAATACGTTGATATCTCGTATTGAGGCAAAATTAATAATCCATTTAAACTCCAGCAAAATTAGATACATACCACCTAATTATTATAAAATAAGATTTAGAGATTCAATAAAATATTATAAGTACTAATGAATAATATAGACCAATCGAAATTTTACCACCTAAAGTTAGATGAAAATTCTAAGAAACTAACTGCGTTTACAGTACTACAAGTATTTTATGAATAGAATGTGTTACCATTTGGATATAAAAATGCATCAGGTAGATACCAACACTTTATGGATTGTTATTTCAAACAATTACCTAATTGTATAGTATACATAGATGATATACAACTATATACAAATACTAAAGAGGAACATTTAAAATTACCAGAACAATATGCGGGTATAATAGAAAATTCAGGAATAAGTCTAAGTGAAAAGAAAGCAGAAATAATGAAAAACTAGGTAAAGTTTTTAAGAATACAAATAGATAAAAGTGGAGTAAAAATGCAACAACATATAGTAAAACAAAATAATAAATTCAAAAGAAGAATTAGATTGAAAAAAGAAATTACAATCATTTTTAGGATTCGTAAACCAAGTAAGAGAATATATACCAAAATTAGTAGAAAATCAAAAACCATAACAGAAAAAATTAAGGATGTAGAATACAATTACAATGAAGAAGATAAAAAACAAGTACAAAAAATAAAAATACTTTGTAAAGAATTGTTAAAATTACAATTTCCAGACGAAAATAAAAAATTTACATATATAGTAGAAGCATATGCAAGTGAATTACTTAAATATACATATGAAGAAGAAATATTAGAACATCATTGTAGATACTACTCAGGAACGTTTAATGAAACAAAAATAAAATGAGAAATAAATAGAAAAGAATTATGCCTATTATATAAATATTTACTAGCATTTGAGCCATATATATTATATATACCAAGTTTATTGCACGAATAGATAATACACAGGTACGATAGTGGTTAACAAATAAAATACAAAATTCAGTTACAACGAAGGAATTCGGAGATTAGTATTGAATATATTAAATTTTACATTTTCAATTAAAGTAATCAAGACTAACAAGAATGTTATTGCGATTGCATATCAAGACAAAACTATGCAAACTGATATTACAGAAGATGATACTCTAGAAAAGATACTCAAAACCCTAACTACACTTTCATTGAAAGTGGATAGTATGGGAAATGAGATAGAAAAGCTAAAAACTAATGAAGTTAAATTGATGTCTGAAGCTATGACTCAGATAACTCAGCAGTGTGAAGAGAAATGTCAATCAGAAGACAATAAAACTTCAGAGATAGAAAGAGATGTTCGGACACTCCAAAAAATCTGTAACGCTTATCAATATACTTTGGTTACTCCCCTACACATATTCAGTTCAAAACCAAAATATAAATCAGATATAAAAAATTAAAAACCATGATAAAAACATTTAAACAATTACCATACAAAACCCCTAACCCCTTATCCCATGCAACTATTAAGTTCAAAACCACAAGAGAAATACTAGATAACCAATTCAAAACCTTGGGAAAATCATTTAAACAATTACCATCCAAAACTCTTAACCATTAATTTAAAATAAAAATATTAAAACAATTGAACTATCAACCCATTTTATGCCATAATGAAAATACAAGTTTGGGGAGATATACATGCTTGGCAATATAAAAAAATTTAGGGAAGAAACCAATCTTAGAGCCCTATATGATCAACATTGAGAAAACCTAGCTATTTTTTACTTTGCGAATCATAGGGAAAAAATAGTAATTTGAGATTGTTAAAGTAATAAGAATAACCCTCTTTAGGTGTTTTATAGTCATGGGTTTTAATTGGGGAAAGAGGGATAGCCTCACTTAAAAGCGTAGAAAAAAGACATACAGTCATTATGAGTCACGTCATGATTTGTAATGACTAGGTATGAGTCTTAGACTGGACTAATAGTCTGGGTGAACCCTTGTTCACCTTTCACTTATTTGGTCATAAGTCAAACCCTATGACTCAAGATCATACCTTTTGACTCTTGGAGTCCTATCATCATAACATTTGCTTTGGGCACACATATTGGATTGGCTATGACTTGGACACCACAACTTGAAATAATCATTACAACTCATTAGGTACCAATCATGATCAGGATAGAAACCTAGGGATCAAAAATTGGTTTGTCTATGGATGACACTATACGACTCATAAAGAATATTCCCGACTCGTTACTAAAGTCATACCCAGTGCAATGATCTCAAAAATTAGAAATTTTTCAAAGGCAAAAATCTAGGGTGTTACATTACCCCTCCCCCCCAGAAGGATCATTCATCCCCTAATGACGATTCAAGGCATTTATTAGTATGAATGAAAAATAGAAATACAACAACAATTTCAATTACCAGACTTAGAGAACACAAAGAGCAAGAAAGCTCATACCTTAAGCACGATTATCAAATAAGGGGGAACAAGAATAGATATTTGGACTCCATGTCCTCTTCAGCTTTCCAAGTATCTTGTTACACCTTTTGGTTCCTCAATAGAACCTTCACAGAAGCCACATCCTTAGTCCTCAAACGATGAACTTGCCAATAAAAAATTACCACTAGGACTTTCTCATAGGAAATGGAATCCAAAATACCAACACTCCTAATAGTTACATTCAAGGAAGGATCTCCCATACACTTTTAAAACATCAAAAGATGGAATACCAAAAGAATGGAACCCAAACTTAAAGGCAATTAAAACTTATAAACAATATTACCCACTCTCCTTAAAATTATATATAGCCCCACATAATGGGGAATGATCTTCTATTTCCACCCAAATCTTAACTTTACTTTTATAGGAGATGCCTTCACGAACACCCAATCACCTACCTCAATCTCTATCATTCTTTGCCTTACATCAACATAGGACTTTTGAAGACTCTAAGAGGTCTTAAGCCTATCCATGATAACTTTCACCTTCTCCATGGCATGGTGAACCAATTATGAACTGAATAATCTTGTCTCCTAAATTTCAAACCATCAAATAAGAGATCTACTCCTCCTATAATAACGAGCCTTAAAAGGGCCCTTCTAATACAAATGTGATAATTTTTATTGTACACAAACTCAAAGAGAGCAAAATAATCTACCTAAATAAATCAAAAATCAATCAGATAGGCCTTTAGCATATCTTCGAAAGTCTAAATGGTAGTCTCTGCCTGTCTATCTGTCTGTGGTGGAATGTGGTGCTAAGGTTCACTCATATGCACAAGTCTTGCTAAAACAAATGCCAAAAGCAAGAAAATAACAGAATAAATCTATCAAAAATAATGGAAACTGGATCACCATACAACTTGAATATCTCCTAAATAAACAACATAGTATAATCCTCTCTAGAGTAAGTAGTCTTCACCACAAAAAGTGAGCTGATTTAGTCATCATATCCATGATGACCTAAATTGAATCATGACAACTCTAAGTCTGCAAAATACAAGAAATAAAATCCATGTTGATAACCTCCCACTTCCACATGGGTAATTCAAACTCTTGAAACATGCCACTAGGCTCCAAGTGCTCAACTTTCACTTGCTGGCACAACATATATTTATCTACGATGTTATCCATATCCATCTTCATATTTTCCCATAATAGATCTCTATCAAATTATGATACATCTTTGTTAAACCAAGATGAACTGTATACCTTAACTCATGATCCTCCATCAAAATCCTATCTCATACGTCATAAATATAAAAAAAAACACATCCTACCATTTTATCACAAAATAACAATACAATAAATTCCAAATGTCATAAAATTTTGTTGACACATATTACACTTAATTTTCATTAAGATACGCTAAAAAACATGTTTCTCTTTTACCCCAGCAATAAGAGATGCCCTATCCACTTCTTGAACAATCACTACTCTATCCTTGGAGTTTGAAATTTAGACTCGTAAATTAGCCAACTAGTTAATATACTTCACCAACCCTTATTTCACCTGTTCCACTTAAGATAGTCTCCATATTAAGAACCTGCTAAGAGTATTAATAATCACATTAGCTTTACCTGGATAAAACTGAAGATTTATATCTTAGTCCTTGAGCTAGTCAAGCCATCTCCTTTGCCTTAGATTCAGCTCCTTCTGGGTAAACATATATTGCAAGCCCTGATAATCCAAATTGATATCAACATTCACTCTATACAAGTAGTAACACCAAATCTTCAATGCAAATACCACAACTACCAACTATAGATCATAAGTCGTATAATAGTTTTCATGAACTTTAAGCTATCTAGAAATATATACTTCTACAATAATGTGTTACATCAAAAAATAGCCTAGTGACATAGAAAACACATCACAGTAAACCACAAGACCATCAGTACCCTTGGGTAAGGTAAAAACTGGCTTTGAATAAACCTTATCTTTTAACTTTTTAAAACTACCATCACAAGCATCGGATAACAAAAACTGCACCATTATTGAAGACAACTTAGTCAGCAGAGCAGCAATAGAAAAGAAGTTATCCATATATATTCTATAATACCCAGCTAAGCCCAAGAAACCCCTAATATAAGTTGGTGTAGTGGTTCTATGCCACTTCATAACCACCTTAACTTTTTGTCCATCTACAATGATCCCCTTGCTGGAATAAACATGACGTACAAAGGTCATAACATTCAACCAAAACTCACACTTTAAAAACTCAGCATACAATTGTTAATCCTTCAAACTCTGAACTACTACTCAAAGGTGATTGGAATGATTCTCCTTACTCTAAAAGTATGCCAATATGTATTCAATAAATACAATTAGGGGAAAATCTAAGAACTATCTGAATATCCAATTCATTAGTTACATAAATATTGTTGGAGCATTAGTCAATCCATATGACATAAAAAGAAACTCATAATGACCATATACGGTACAAAACATAGTCATAGGGATATCCAATTTCCTAATCATCAACTAATAATAACCCATCTTAAGATAAATAATAAAGAAATATATAGTACCCCAAAGCTAGTCAAAGAGATCATCTATCTTAGAAAGAGTTGATGTGTGAGCTAATGCTAACATATTTGAGGCTTTTAACTGAGAATAATTGTGAAGTGTTAAGAAAATTTTGTTGTTTTTTTATTGGTTTGTTTGATTTTGTAGTTTAAGCTAATATGATAAAGAACCAACAAGAAATGGAAGCAAAGAAGTTGAAATCTAAAGAAATCTGAAGAAAAGGGTGGCTGACGATATTTATGATAACTCATCAGCCCTGTGATAAGTTATCAAGTTCTTCATTAGTAGTAAATCAAGAATTATCCTAAGTTGAAAGAAGAGTTGATATTTTGGGATAAGTCCTCAAGGGTCTGATAAGATATCAAAAATATTGTCATCCTGAGGCATCATAGGAGAACTTAAGTAGAGCTTTGACAATATTTTATGACAGGCTGTCACGAAGCTGATAAGTTGTTATATTTGCCGTCAGCCTTAAATAGGAAGAGACAAAACTGAAGAAGGAGCTTAAGACATTTGTGATAAGTCGTCAACCTCCTGAGAGGCAATAACAAATATTGTCACCTAATCCGAGGGATTTTTGAATTCTATTATTTTATTTTCATAATTAGGGTGAGCTATTTAAAACTTTATTTTAGGATTTTCTAGGGAGTTCCACACATTGAGTTTTGACAATACTTTGATATTTTCTTTCTCTAATTTTCTTGGCATGAAAAAGCAGTTACTTTGAGAAGATTTCAATTATTATTTTAGAATTTTCTTTGTGATTTAATTTGAGAATCTCTAGTTTCTATTCATCTTATGGTAAGTTTATCTTGCAAAGCATGAATCCATCTAGTTGCTTCAATTTTTACATCATGAGTGGCAAAATTTCTTCAACCTTAATTATGAGATCTAGGGTTAGGTCTTGATAAGGTGCTGAGTGATCAAGATTCGAAAGATGGTAGTACTTATTGATAATTCTGAGGTTTTAATTAACGTCTGTTGGTTACAAACAATATATAAAACCTACTTTAATTTGCTAGAGAAAGAAATCAATCATAGTAGGAAGTGAATTATCAAAAAGTACTTAGAAATACTTGTTTAATAATCAACGTTGTAACAAGGTTTGTTAACTTGAGGTAAAATCTAGGCTGTGAATATTAACTACCTAATTCGAGAGAATTAGGTAATTAAATGCTTAAGTAGGTTGAGATACATTTATGAACAACTTTTATAAAGATAACTTGTTTTCCTACCTACCGTGAGAATCCTGAACCACTAGTTGCATTTGTCAAGTACCAAAAGCCCTAGTGAACATAATTCTGATTTTTCCATAAACTATTGATTACAAACATGGAAACTAAAGTGACAAAAAATTACTTGTTTGATCTTTGAAAACCTCCATTTTGTCTTTTCATGCTAGTTGTTTGAATTTAACTTGTAGCTTTAGTTTCAAACTAGTTTAATCTCCACACATATTATTCCCAATGGATTCGACCCCGAAATCAAAGTGGGGTAAATATATTGATGACTAACACCTTGAACTAAATTGATATGTGAGTTGAGCGTCATAAAAAGTGGTGCAGTTATCGGGGAATAATTTGGCGTATTGAGTTGGTTTGGAATTCTAGCCTACTTTCTTGAATTCAAACTTGTAAATATCTGCTTTTAGTTTACTTTTATTTCTTGCATTAGTTAGATTTTTATTTTAGTTTACTTACTACTATGGCATCATGCAATGAACATGATCTTAGTGATTGGAAATCTTATCTTGATGATCCATGTCCATATTGTGATGGACCTAACTTTTGGCAAGATTGTAGATGTTCTCCTCGGACAGAGATGTGTGCACTATCTCCGTCTTATCGGGAGTATGATTATTCTGTATGTGGTGGTCAAGATGGATATTGGAGTAATTGACTAAATGTCCTCTTCCCCTATTTTTCAAACCTAAATTCTAGTTCTTCTTATGATTTTGATTGGTCTTTTAGTCAAGAAAAGAAAGAATGAAACACCAAAAAGTGTGGCATTGAAGCTATGCTTCAACTAATGCTGGATCATATAGACATAACGAATCATATCATATATGATATATGTCAAGACATTAGGGTATTTAACAAGGAAAGATAAAGGATAGGGGAGATGAATATCGAGGTCAATCATCTAAGGCACTCTTCTACATTATGTTTAGATGATATCTTGTCTGTAGAACAATTTAAAAAATCAAAGAGTGTGAATATGAGGAGCAAGAATCCAATACTGATGATGAGCTTGATGTTGATCAATCTTTAGAGATTTCACAACTAACCGAACCAACCATGAGGGATGATGCCAATATTGGGGAAATGGTGCTAGAGGCAAAAGAAGAAATCAAGAACAATTCTTATGAAGATTCTAGTCGATTTTGAGGCAAATATACACTTATGGATGCTACTCTGAAATTAAGAGTTAGTCCTCATTCGATCAAATTTTCAACATTATTCTTGGTGGATGTGATGAAAGTCAAATCACCCAAGCAAATAATGAATTATGAATATGAGGAAGAAAATTTTTACATTTTGGAGTTTATCATTCCAAAAGGGTATACTACAACCTTAATATTGAAGGCCAAGAAGTTCAAAGAATGATTTCCATTTAGTGCCTTTTTAAGATCCTTACAATTGCCCAATGAGCCCACATGAAAGTTCGAGGCAAAATTGGTCAAACTGTTCAAGTCTTCAAAGTGGCATGATAGAGCATTCCTTATCATGCCCTCACTTTTACCCAACGAACCTAAAAGATATAAAGATTGAAAGGTAGGCCGACAATTCAAATCATTTAAGTGGAGGTATTTGTTGTTTGTTTTTGTATTATGCTATTGACATCAGATCTTGGCACCTATGGTGCCACAGGTATGTTTCTAACTCTCTTATTTTGGCTAAACTCATTAGGGACATTGTATGATTTTAAGTTGAGGGTGGAGGTACTTGTGGGTGTTAATGTCCTCTTGGGGTTTTTGTTGTCGTGCCTCTTTCCCCAGATCTTGTTCCTAGTAGAGCCGACATGTTTAGGCATATTGTGTTTGTTTTGTTATGTGTTGTGGTTAACTGGGGGAAAAATAAGTATCTATTACAGTTAACATATTTTTGTTGAATTTTTTTGTCATGATAAATACTTCTCCAATTATCTATATGGTAACTGTGTGATGTGCATCTATATGTGACTACCATGAATCTTTTTATGGCATTAGTTTTAGTGATGCAGCAATCATTGCTAAACAATTCCATGAACTGGATAGGTAGTAGCTTGTGATGTACATTTGTGCCATATGTGTGTGAGATACTACCTATTTTCCGTTGTGTTTTAAATCTAGAACTTGCTCGGTAGGTCTTTCCTTGGTTATAGGACAGCATTTAGGAAAGAATCATAGGTCGTTGTTGATATTAGTCCACTTTTAGCCTAAATAACAATCCATGTGTGAATAAAATCCCTTGATCCTGATTTTGAGATTGAATGCCTATTCTTTTTATTATACCCATCACCTTCCTATTTGTATGACAATAAACCTGTTTTGGCCTTGGTCCTCTTTGGACATTGTACACTTTGACTTAAGAAAATATCCTAAATTAAGGGTGTCTATCATAGGGGTACGTGATGTAAAGTGAGTATGAAGAAGGGTAATATAATATATATATATTCAAGGCTGATTGTGGTAGAAAGAGAATGAGAAAAGAAAAGTTGTGAAAAAAAGAAAATGAATGAATAAAAACTGCACCCAGCTTGAATGTTCTTTAGTCAAGAAAGGGAGAAAAAAGGTAATGGTTGATAAGTGAGACCCCAAAAATAGTGTAGTGTCCAGGAGGCTTAGTTACATTAAATATCCTTGTGCATCATAACAACCCCAAACCTACATTATAAGCTGAAGAAAAGTCCTATTGTGGTCCTAACTTAACTGTCTAAAAGCTTCGTTAATGAAAATAAGGGAAAGCTTATGGTATTTGACATACATTAACTGGAACTTCTTTCTGAGAGTAAGTGTTTCTTGACCATCCCTGCATTTACATGCTTTATTTCAAATATGAGTGAGGAGGGGCTTCTTTGTTGTAAGGGCACCTTGGTTGCATTACTAGCTGCTTACAAGTTTGGGTATTGTAACTTGTATATATGCATAGTTATAGTTTATAATTTGATGTCATATCTTGATTACTTTATGTCATTATGTTTATCTTTATTGATATACATAGTTCGAATAAAAGTGATCGAAAATGGAGAGGGTAATGTGTTTTGAACTAAAATTGATGATCAACTGTCATCGGTATCTTATGCGTCTCTTGGTTAAGCATCTTAGTTATGTTGATTTTCTTGAGAATAAGAAATTATTCTAAGTTGAGGGTGTTGATGTGTGAGTTAATGCTAACACATTTGAGGCTCTTAACTAAGAATAATTGCAAAGTCTTAAGCAAATTTTATCGTTTTTGATTGGTTTATATTTGATTTTGCAGTTTAAGCTGATACGATAGAGAACCAATAATAAATGGAAGCAAAGAAGTTGAAATTTGAAGAAATCTGAAGAAAAGGGTAGCTGACGACATTAGTGGTAAGTTGGCAGCCCTGTGATAAGTTATCAAGTTCATCGTCAGCAGTAAACATAGAATTGGCCTAATTTGAAAGATGTGATGAAATTTTGTGATAAGTCGTCAAGGGTCTGATAATCTATCAAAAATATCATCAGCTTGAGGCAGCACAAGAGAATAGAAGCAGAGCTTTCATGACATTTTGTGATAGGCTGTCATGAAGTTGATAAGTTGTCAACTTTGTCATCGGCCGAAAATAGGAAGACCCAAAACTGAAGAAGGAGCTGACAAAATATGTGATAAGTCGTCAGCCTCCTGATAGGCTATCACAAATGTCATCACCTAATCCAAGGGATTTCTGAATTCTATTATTTTGTTTCTATAATTTGGCTGAACTATTTAAAGCTTTGTTTTAGGGTTTTCTAGGGAGTTCCACACATTGAGTTTTGACAATACTTTGTTATTTTCTCTCTCTAATTTTCTTGTCTTGAAAAGCAATTACTTTGAGAAGATTTCAATTATTATTTTGGGATTTCCTTTGTTATTTAATCTTAGAATATCTAGTTTCTATTCATCTTGGGGTAAGTTTGTCTTTCAAAGCATGACTCCACCTAATTTCTTTGATTTTTGCATCATGAGTGACTAAATTCGTTCAACCTGAACTATGGGATCTAGGGTTAGGTCTTGATAAGGTGTTGAGTGGTCAGGATCCGAAAGGTGGTAGGACTTCTTGATAATTTTGAGGTTTAAATTAACGTATGTTGGTTGCAAACAATAGATAAAACTTACTTTGATTTGGTTGAGAAAGAAATCAAATATAGTAGGGAGTGAATTATCAGCAGGGACTTGGAAATACTCATTTTAATAATCAGCATTGTAACAAGGTTAGTTAACCTGAGGTAAAATCTGGGTTTTGAATATAAATTACCTAATTCGAGAGGATTAGGTAATTAAATGCTTAAGTAGGTCGAGAGACATTTAAGCATAACTTCAATAAAGATAACTTGTTGTCCTACCTACCATGAGAATCCTGAATCACTAGTAGCATCTGTCAAGTATCAAAATCCCTAGTGAACATAATTTTGGTTTTTCCATAAACTGTTGATTACAAACGCGGAAACTAAAGTGACCAACAATTACTTGTTTGATCTTTGAAAACCCTCATTTTTGTTTTCATGCCAGTTGTTTGAATTTAACTTGTAGCTTTAGTTTCAAACTTGTTTAATCGCCACTCATATTGTTCCATGTGGATTCGACCCCAACTTTGAAGCTGGGTAAATATATTGATGATAACCGCCTTACACTAAATTGACGTGTAAGTTGAGCGTTATCAATAGTATACTTATTCTTGATTGTCACCTTATTCAGCTATCGATAATTTATACATATCTTAAGGGAATAATCCTTATTGCGCATAAAAAGAATGAGATCACCTCACAGGGACACACTAGGATGGATTAAACTCTTATCAAGCAGGTCTTTTAACTGCTCCATAAGTTCTTTAAACTCAATTGTAGCCATTCTATATTGAGGAATAGAGATTGGATGGGTATCTATCAAAAGATTAATCCCAAAGTCTAATTCCATATAGGGAGGAAGGCTGGGAAGATCATTAGGAAACACCTCGAGAAACTAAATAAGAATAGGGAAAAATGTAATGAGGGAACCTCAAAACAAAAATATTTAACCTGAGCCAAATGATAATGACACCCCTTTGAAATGAACTTTTGGGATCTAGGATAAGAAATAAACAATACCTCATCTACTATGGAACTCTCTTCCCACTTGATTACATGGTCATTCGGGAATTAGAAACTAAACTTATATATCCAATACTCTAGAGAAGTGTAGTACGAATGGAGCCAAGCCATCCATAAGATCACATCAAAGTCTACCATATCTAATTCCATCAGATTGACGAAGGTATCCTTAGGAAAGATAGATACCTTACAACCCTTTTAGACTCTTCTACACACAATAGAAATACCCAAAAGTGTAGACATCAAAAAAGAATAAGAAATGCCCTCAGGACCAAAACCAAATTGAATAGCCGCATAAGGGGACACATAAGGAAGAGTAGACCCTAGATCAAGAAAATGACATAGATCATGAAAGGTGGTAACAAGGACATTATTAGGCATGATGGCTACTCTATTATCCCCATGGCTACTTTACTCATGAAGCATTTCTTCAACATATGCCCAAGCTGACTATAATTAAACCACCAATTCCTCCCCTCATCATAATAACCACGTGAAGCTATTCACAAAATCAATAATGATAATAGGGTGTGGTTGACCAAACTCCATTCACCAGAGACTTGGCACCTTATTCCTTAAACCCACTATTAGTCTGGAAGTGATGATCAATTGATGGCTTAGGATAAAGGACATTATCCATACAATTAGATTAAAAACTCCCCTAATTCTTCTTCTTAGATCACTTTCTGTCATCTCTATGATGATTGTATTGCCTTCCACCTTACTCTAAATACATAAACTTCTTACTTTGTCTTTCTCATTTTTCCTACTTTTTTTCTCATCCGCAACCTATTGTATGTACCAGCTAATTTTAAGATTTCCATATTATTATTCAACATTGTTGCTTTACACTATAGTACAAAGTCTTGAGACAAACCCAAAGTAGACATCGTCATCCTATCCCTCACGCTAGCCACCAAATCCATAGTTTAACCAGACAGCTAATTAAATTTCATAGCATATTCCTTCATAGTTATCCTTCCCTACTTCATGTTCACAAACTCTACAAATTTAGCCTCCCTTAACTTATAAGGAAAGAAAAAATCAAGGAGAGCACCAAAAAACTCATCCCATAATGTTGACTCTACATCATCACCCCTTTATTGCTCCCATTTCTTGTACCATGAATAAGCTATATTTTTCAACTTATACGCAACAAACTATACACTCTCAACATTAGTAACATACATCACCCTAAGTATCTTCTCTATTTATCGACAAAACATTAAGGATCCTACTCAACCTTATAACCAATATAGTTTGGAGGGCTCAACCTTATAAATTGCACAACTCGAGTGACCTTATAAGAAAGATGAATAGAATGTACATTATTAGATTAGCGTGATTGAGATGTCATCAATTTAGTCAACAGATAAATAGTACAATAAAACTCAACCTTAGAGATGTCTACCTTTAGTGATTGAGCATAACTATCACCAATGAGACGAGGATTAGTGGGGTCAGTGGAACCCTAGGTGGAGTAGCATAATTAGAAGAAGGGATAATTGATCAAGTTTGCACTATATTATTGGGGTGAGTCCCCACCACATTCCCCACGGGTGGGGCAGAAGTGCCAGAAGATTTTCCATAAATATCATATCTTCGAGAAAGCATGATCTAAGAGTTTAGAAAATTAAAAGTTAGAGGAATTTCAAGACACCAGACGTTATAGCTCGGAATAGAACATAAGAAAGGGAAATATTCCTAAATAACTTGTAGCCAACCTTTTATATGTGTGTAAAACTACACACTCATAAAAAAGACTCTACCCGACACGTCATTGTGGAAAATCATGGACATTGAACCTATGCTCTAATACCAATTTGGCATGACCCAAACTAGGTCCTAGACGTGACTTGTATCTCAAGTCCATAAAAAATAAGAGATCACCCCTATTAACTTAGACAACCAGAACACCATACTACAAGAAGTTGATAAATTTAAAATATATAACAAGATAGAACTAAGTCCAAAACATATAACAAGATAAAACTACGTTTCAAACATATTATATGATAGATAAACAAAATGTTAGGAGAAATCCAAGAATTCATAAAAAAATCCACCATAAATTATTGTCCATAAGAACCTCTAAGAAAGCCAAATATAAACCCAAGTAAAGACATGCCCCCAACCGCGATTGTAATAATGACAATGACAATATTTGTGTGAACCCTTAAATTCTAACATATGGAAAAAAATGATGGAATGACAAAGCTTCTAAAGGATGGAATATCACCACTTCATAGAGGACCAATAAGATCACCTAAAGATGCAGATAGGGTAAAAAAAGTGTGTTTGAACCCTACATTATGAAATAATGTAGCATTCTAGGAAGCTAAGCAGGGTGAGCGCCGTCATGTAATTCAGGATAAAGGATAAAATAATACCATTTCAAAATCAATCCAAATTCAATGTATATTTTTACATACATGCAAACATTCATATATACATAGTGCTAGAGTAGGGAACGAGGTTCAAGAATGAACTTCGAAACCATTAACCTGGACTATGTAGCTCTGACTGTCTTAAAAGCACCTATGGAAAATATGGGTGTAACTCCCAGCACCAATAGGGCCCCAATACATGTTGGCCACATGAACTAGAGGAATTCATGAAAGGGATAGAGCTATTGAAGCTTCAACTATTTAAAAAATATATATAAAAATTTTGAACAATACACATGGACATAGAGGCCCCCACACTAGCAAATGTGGTTCCAGTATCGCCCCCCTTAGGTTCTCCACCTTTATATACAAGCTTCACAACTCCCTTTAAGCCCAAATCAAAACTATTTACCCATTCCCATCCATCCACCAATAAGTTGTTTATTTAGGAATTTACTATTTTTATCATCATACCAAATATCAAGCTTGGAGGACAATTCCATTATGCCATTTCAAAAACTATTTATCAAGAATAACTCCAAAGTTTTCAAACTTAAAACAAATACATGGACACCAAGGCATTTAAAAAACTTCCTTAAGATTCTTTAATCATTTATGCAATGTAATGTTTAAAAATTCAATTTAATTATGCAAGCATCAATGTTTCTAAAATCAATTACACAAGTTGGATTGTGGATAAAGACAGTTCCAAACCATTTAAAGCATAAAGTCGGGGAAACCCATGTTCTCCTTTCTAATTCCCCAAGCCCATATATATATGTGTGTGTGTATGTGTGTGCGCGCGCGCTCAATCCAAAATAACAGGATAATTCATAGATGAAAAATTCAAAAGCATGGGAAAACAATTAAACAATTACCATAAAAAACCCTCTACTATTTAGTTAAAATCAAAACATTAAATCCATGGAAATAAAAAGACATTGCATCCCATAATTAAAATAAAAGCTTGGGGAGAGTTACATTCCAAATAATACCATGAATTTGTAGAAGAACCAAATTTTAGAGAACTAGATGATCAACCTTGAAAAATCCTAGATGTTCTTGACTTGGGGTATTTTAGATTGTAAAGAGCAGTTTATGCTTGTTAAAGTAATAAAAATAATCCTCCTTAGGTATTTTATGGACGTGAGTTTTAAATGGGAAAAGCGGGGGATAAATATAATACCCTAACTTAAGAGTGCATAAAAATATGCCTAGTCATTACGGGTTACGTCATTACTCGTGATGACTGGGTACGATTTTTAGCCTAGACTTGTAGTCTGGGCAGACTCTTTCGCCCCCTTCACTATTGTCATGAGTCACACTATACAACTCGTGACCATACTTTATGACTAATAGATTCATGTCATCATTACAACAGTAGCTTTGGTCAAGTATACTAGATTGTTTATGATATGCACACCACAACTCATAATGAGTAAATATGACTCATTACGTACAAGTGATGATGAGGACAGAAACTTAGGGATCGACTACTTGATTTGATAAAAATGACACTATATGACTTGTTACCATAGTCGTACCCTGGGTAGTGAGCTCAAAACTTAAAAAATGTTTAAAATTTTTAGAGGTAAAAATTAGGGGTGTTATATTGCATCTATTTTGTATGTGGAAAAAAGGAAAAACACATGCATATGTGTATTGATTATTTTCAATTAAAAGAAGTGATGGTTAACAATAAATTTTTTCTTCTTCTTATTGATGATTTACGTGATCAACTTCAGCTTCTTTTGGTGTTTTCAAAGACTAATTTAAGGATTACAGATTTGGAAATTTAGAAGATGGATTTTGTACTTTGTAAGGTCATTATGAGTTCTTCTTCATGTTATTTGGGTAGAACAATGCCTAACAAAATTCATGGTGTTGATGAATCGGGTATTTCAATCGTATCTTGATTCTTTTTTTATTATATTTTTATATTTTATCTTTGTTTATTCTAAGAATGAGGATGATTAGGAGGATAATTTGCAAATTTTTCTCCATAAATAAAGTAATGAGAATTTGTATGCTAAGATCTCTAAATATGAGTTTTAGTTAGATTTTGTCTCTTTCTTGGGTAATGTGGTGACAAAAGATGGTATTATGGTTGATCTTTTCGATATTACAGCAGTTCATGATTGGGCTAGACCTACTTCTCCTACTGAAATTTAGATTTTATTTTGTTAAAAGGGATACAATTGGTGTTTTGTTAAGGGTTTTACATCTATCGTAGTTCTATTGACCAAGTTGAGTCAAAGGAAGATTTCCTTTCTGTGTTCCATTACTTATGAGGTGAATAGACCACTAGGATGAACTCATAAGAACAAGGATGATCTATCTTTGATTAGTCGTATTCACAAATTTTCAGATAGTATGATTGAGTGGAAAGTAGGGGGAAGAAGTACTAACTTGTCTGCCTGACTGCTAAACTGAATTGTTGGCTTTACGGACTAACTCATCCTGAAAACTTATACTCAACTGGGGTATCTGTCAACACTATCTATAAAATGGTATACAAAATTTATGGATCAAGGAAATCTTTGCATGGTATGAATACGACATCTGGATAACAAATCATGTCACGACTATAATTTTGCAATATGGGCGAGGCCTACAAAACGTCATTTAGATAGAGTTACTAAGATTCATGCACTGAAACTACTAGTTTGCCATCCTAGCCATATTTCTCAACTATTGCCTCAACTGTAATTACTACTTTAACACTGCATTTCACTTGGGGGTATTGTAAATATTCGCATGGGCACTAAGCACAAATATGTAAACATACTAACTTATTTTATTAACTGGATGACTGGAATCTGGATACTAGTCATGTATGATTCAAATTTACTTAACCTAAATAACTGGACTAAAACTATAGAGTACAATGCATCTTAAGTAAGGACTGACTGAGGAACATGAGGTAACTGAGCGTGAATTCGTGGAAACTATATTATCTAGGAATGCAAGACTAATCGCATAACATGATTCTAAAATACTAAGATATTGACAACTGAATAACTGATAACTATATGCGTTGGTCAAGCAAACCTGAAAATTGACTGAGTTTGGAGCTGAATGCTGAACTAAGTACACTATAAAGCATGAGTACATAAGTCATGAGCTGCATGATCCGAATTTGGAGTTTGTATTTTCATGGAACATGATTCATAACATTGGGTGAACTAGAACTCCTTATACTAGGAACTGTAAGCATATCTGATTTTTGATAACATGCCGGAATATGAGCTAGGATCATAGAGATGACATGTAAGGCATGAGTACTGACATTACTGACATTACTACTAAAATCTGAAAGTCTGACTTGGTTACTTGTTGTACCATATCCTCCTTAGTTAAAGTTGTTATTCTAAGTCTGGGAACCTCTTAATAAAATCTAAATAAAACTAAAATCACTTTTCTCAAGAGTTTGAGATATGACAATGCTCATAAAGACTAAATACATTTTGAAGGACTACTCCTGATAATGTAAGTTCCACTGATAGTACTTCCTTCTGATACATGATTATTTGCTTTCTATTACCCCAACAATCACCATAGAGCAACCTCAACACTGACTAACTTATAATTCTCAACTTCTCTTTCTACTAGTTCAATCTACAGATTCAAAATTAAATCAACTAAAACTGAGGTACTACCCCTTTATTCAAGGAGTCATTCATCAAGAAACTGAAACTGAACGGATCTATTACTAAACTTAACTGAAGGGATGTTTGAGATAGTGTAACCAAGCAACTTTTGTATACTCGTCTGGCTGGAATAGATTTCTCTATTGGGGTAGGCACTAAGAAAGGTTCTTGTAAGATTTCTAGTCTGACCTAAAGTTGACTTCTATGCAAAGAGTTACAAAAGACAAAGAAACTCGGGGACCTAATAAGGCATTAATATATAAATAAAAGATCTATAACATACCAGTGACCGCATCAGGAGAACTTTCCTGATCTTATCTAGAAGGAAGTGCATAAAGTTTGTTTGGGCATTGCCCACTGGTTGCACTAAAAGTAGCACCCTGCTAATTCGGGTGATTGGACTGAGGGAAGGATTTTGTACTCACTCTGTGAACCAGAGTAAGGACAATCCCGAAATTTATGGCCTGGGTTTCCACACCCAAAACAAACATCACTACTATTTCTAAATACTCTCTTATTGTTCTTACCATATTCTCTACAAAGTGGATTAGTACGAACACCCTTCACATTACCTTATGAATTAGAGCCTAGTGATCTATGTTGATGGTTATTCTTAGAATTAGGCATTGGAACTCTGGCTAAAGGCAGAACTGGGGCTGAGAATTTTTGACGAAACTAGAAATGGTTACTACCCTCTGACCTTGTCCTAAAACCATTTGTTCTAACTCTCTTGTTCCTTCTATCTTTCTTCTTATACTTCTCCCCCTTACTTTGCTGAGTAAGAACCCCAAGACTAGCTAGGAAAATAGCCTATAGGTTGTTTTGAGCAACTACTAAATTGGCTAAAGTGGTGAATGCAGCTCTAAATTTTGTATAGGAGATATGCTCATTCAGGGGATCTGCCTGAATGGGTGAAGGGGTTGGCTGATTTCCAGTTCTTCTTTAGTTAATCTTTTTGGATGACATGTTTTTTAATTGAAAGAAAGAAAAGGATTATACTAAGAATTTAGCTTGAGCTCATGCTCACTTGTACGACATGAATACTGAAAGAAGGCAAACTTTTCATAAAACATCTCATAGACTTCTGTCTATAAGTGTGTAGCGCTACACACCCATGCACAAAACTCTACTGGATGCGGATTTTAGACTCCCTAGGACTCTGTATACCTTATGCTCTAATACCAAGTTATTAACACCTCGAGAGTACACCCTGAACGCCATATGGTGCTTACGACCCTAAAGGACAAGCTAACCCATGATTGATATCTGTTGTAAGCACTAAATAGTAATACTAAAATAAATGAAAAATTAGGTTGAATTGCCATAAGCTTCAAAATCTAAATACTGATAAATAATAACATCTAGTAAAAACATCTAAAAAGTAAAAACTGTCTGAAATGGTCTAGTCTAAAAGCCTCTACCTGAACTATTTGAATATGGAGTTGATGGGATAAGCCCCCAACTAACTCCAAATACTTATTACTGATAAAATGGATTACTAAAATAAAAGTATGCCTTCAATAGATGAGGACTCACTACTTAATCTGCAACTAATGACTGGATCTGTCTAAGCGCAATCAGAAATATAAGCATCCGAACCTATGATATGAGACATCATAGTGCAAAAAAAGTGTATACGGTCAGTACATTGAATGTACTGGTATGCTAGATGAGGTACGGCTGAATGCTAGGGTTCATATGCATGAACAATAACTAACTAAATGATATAGAGTAACTGAATGTAAGAGTACATGACTAACTAATACTACTAAATTCACTGAGTATGCAATACCATAGACATACATAAATATATACCGTATATGATCCTTTCTGAAGCTAAGTACTGAGTTCTGATAACTGGGTAACTAATATCTTAGGTTACTGACAACAGATTTACTATTACTGATTGACTGTCTCTGAAAGTCTTGATTCTGTAAAATAGAACTAAATTCTAAACTGAGACTGAATCTGAAATTGTTAGAGGTAATCATCTAACCAATATGCCCCAAATAAGATAAGGTAACTGAGTTGGGGTCTGATCTGTAACCCCAATAGGAAGAGTGCTAATATCATTTCATAAGTACTAACATCTACTGTGGAGCCATTCCTATCTAATGGGTGACCCCTGAGATTAGTCGTAAACTAGTGGATGATCCCTGAGTATGTAAGTCCTATCTAACGGGTGACATCTAATAACCTATGTTGGCTACATAGTTTTGGAACTTAGGGATTGTTTCTAGGTACCCAGACCTAACTAATGGGTGAGCCCCGATCCCTAAGCTCGCTTGGTACTGAATTCTGCTCCTAACTGAATAGACACTGAATTGATTATACTGAACTAGATTGGATTGATATTGAGTCTACTACGTTTTCCTGAGTTCTACTGATCTTGACATGACTGATACTATTCTGTTACTCACACTAACTCTGGGTAAATAGCTAGATTTTTGGGTATTAAATACCCCCAAGACTCGATATTATAAAAAAAAGACATAACATGATCATAAATGCATAACAATATTTACTTGGTAACAATTCAATCATTTAGACATTTTGTCAAATACTTGATATAATGAACTTGTTTTTGAATAGGATCACATAATAACATGTCATGCTTTCAGTAGTAAAATCATATTTCATCAAACATTTGTAGGGCATAAGCTTATACATGATTGGGACCACATAATAACATGTCATTATTCTACTATTTACTTTACATGGGCAATTTAACAAACACTTGGGGAGCATGGAATATTTACATGCGAATGACCAACACATGAACATCATGATACATTAATCAATCTGTAAATTCATGGGTTTATCAAGATAATCACGTATTCATTACACAAGCTATTCAATTTTCATTAATCTTGCAATTAATTCATGAATTGAAACCCAACCAATATCATGAACATGAATTCAATCTAATTCAAACATGGAAATCATGAATCTGAGATCTTGTATATTTAAAAAGGGTTCTTGGACTTCATAGGTGAAAGGGACCCATGAATGAATACCTAACATACCTTAGAAAAAAAGCTCTTGGAGTTTCTTGGAAGATTTCTTGAGGATTGACCTTGATTCTTGAACTAGGGTTTTTGCCTATTTGATAGAGATTATTTTATTCTTGAGAGAAAGTGAGGAAATAATGTGGCAGTAGGTTATTTAAAGGTCTAATTTCCTATTTAGATTGATTAGGTCCGTGGAAAAAGACCTAATTACCCCTAAAAAATATAAAATTCATCACTGAAAAACACACTTTGGGCACCTGGCGCGACGCGCCACTATCTCGCCAAACCACTGGAATCTACTGGAAATTGTTTTAAAAAGGACAACTAGGAAATTGACCTATGTTGAGATACGGTACAATCACGGAGCGCCACTGGAAATTGACAATTATGAAAATGACTGGTGGCGCGATGCGGTACAATCACGTTGCCATACTGGATGAGACCTAGAAACTTGGCATGACTCAGTGGAATCGTGTTACCTCACTGGTTTCTGACAATTTCCATTTGGCATGCCTCCGCGACGCACTGAAGTACCAGTTGGCACACTACTTTACTAAAATGGCTCTAACTCTTTGCTTGGGTATTGGATTTGGGAAAATTTTATATCGTTGGGAAGCTAACTGAATTTCCTACGCTTTGATGAGCTATAAACTAAAATATACTGAGTACTTAAAAATATTATATGGATTAACTCATGTACTGAGAGTTAAATTGAGCTTAGGAAATACGGGGTGTTACACTCTAGCTCTCTCACTCTATCTCCAAAATTTGATCAATATAACATAACATCAATGACAATAGCTAGTACACGAATCTACACCATAAAACGATGTAAAAGTGTAGTATGAGTACCAAATAAATGGGTACTTAATAGGTATCATCAACTGACTAAGCGAACTCATAAAATAGATGCAATAAGTTGTGAGATGATAAACAAATTCAGGGAAAAAGGGGAAATTTGGAATAATGCTCCAAATACTAATAGTAAACATCCAAGTAAATAACATCCATGATAAGATGACTAACTACAGTATAACTGGACCTCCATAAGACCAGAAGATGCAAATAAGAATAAATAACCCAACCGAGCACTCATAAGCCTGATGGATGCAATTAATAAGGAAATACTTTAGTAAGCTCATAAGATATCAATACCTCAAAACTGTAATTGTTGACATACTCATAGCATAAACACTAGACTCTAACCGGCTCTATATCTAACATGAATAACCCCTTAATACTAGATTCAAATCAAATATAATATCTCACATACATAACTTGAACCAAAAAAGATATCATGAATACTGAACTAGAACAAGAAATAATATAATCATAGATGTCGGAATATTGGTCTTAATATCATAATTGTTGGACTGAAACTGATCTTAAAATGAACCAATGGTCCTAATTTAGTCAAAGTTAAAAAATTTCCAAAATCCTTCTTGGACTGTAGATTATAAATAGAACGATGAAATAAAGCCTCCTAAGTATACAAGGAGATAGTTATTATCTTCACCTAAAGTGGTTTGAAGAGGCCCAATTCTAACACTGAAAATCCATTATAAAGAAATTTCTACCCCAAGAAAGACTAAGGTCCCAAAATCCCATTACAAGGTGCTTCATAAGTCTTATTAAGTCATAATATAGCAATCTAATCTAATGAGTGGGTAGTTAGGTCAAATCCCCTAAATACGACTCGCTAATAGGCTAAATAATCTAATTTTTCTAATTATGAAATCAATTCATAATTTCTAACCCAAAACTAAAATGTGGTAAGCCTATTCTACCTTGACACCAAAGAATTATAAAGTCTGCTAAATTGGAGATTTTCCCTTTCTAGAGGCCTCTGCACTATACCAAACTTTAAAAATAGTCATCTAGATATTAATATGAGAATAATGATACCTACATTTCATATTAGTACTTCAGGTCCAATATTGAGTCAAAATCCCATGTTGGGCCTACTGACGGAACCATAACTTTGAAATCGTCATTAGGTCCCTCTATGCTCTGGGATTATTTACCCTTAAGAATGAATAAATTTCGAACTAAATTGAATGTCAATTCAACCTATCAAAAAACTAGTGATTTATGACTAAATTAGTTATTTAAATTAAGAATTTAACAAGAACCTACAAGATTTATTATGAGAAACTGAATTTCTCAGGCTTACCAACATCTCATGATCACCAAAGAATAAACCTCCCAATCTTATAAACTCTGGTCCTTGTGACTTGGAGAAAATAGGAGAATGTTAGGTGGTGGCTGAAATAAATATCCCTACGATTACCGTTTATGTGGTCACTTAACCGCTAAACCGGTCGCCACCCAAGTGGCACAGGGTCTCTTAAGAAACTCCTACACCTAGATGACCTCCTATTTAGAAGCAAAACATTGCTTAAGGGACCTCCACTAAAGTGGCTTGGCATCCACTAAAGTGATAGGGGCGGTACCATCCTTGGCCACTTAAGCGGTTGTACCAGCTAAGTCCATGTACCTTCGGAACTTATTTTTTGCTAAGTTTCCATCGATTCTATGAGATTCATTTAGAATCTCGTGAATGTAAATAAACTATGCTACCATATAAAATTCAACATTCTAGACTCTATAATGCCATTGAAAATTCCATCCATAGTTTTCTAGGAAATATGGGCCCCATACCCAAGGGCCACTTTTACCAAAAATCTATCCCATAGCCAAAAATGAGTCCAGAAGCCTTAGGACCCAAACCAAAGGCCCCCCAACCTAGAATCATGTTTCAAAGCCAATGGAACTGTGGAAATTGTCATAAGAGGTTGTTAACCTAAAGTTAAAACCCGATAGCCAATCATTACCAGTAAAAACTTCAAAATAAGCAATTACCTCTAAAAATCAAATGAATTGCTAACCAAATTATTGGCTCCTGCAAGTCACTATTCACTTGAGACAGCTATAGGAAAGCTCTAACCGACAAAAATCTCTAACCGACAAAAAAGTGGAGAAATTTAGAAAATGAACTAGAGGGTCATTACAATATCCACTAATAAAAGGATTTCTGTTCCCAAAAATAATGAGTTTGAATGTACCTGAAGGCTCAAACAGGTAGGGATACTGGCCAATATCTCACTCTCGATCTCCCAAGTAGCCTCCTCTACTGGCAAGGCTCCACTGAACCTTAACTACTAGAATCTATTTGGAGATCAATTTTTTGATATCCTTTGATGATATGAGAACTAGCTTCTCCGTGAAGGTTAACCTGCCATCCAACTAAATTGAGTTCCACTGCAGCACATGATACTCATCTGTGATATAACATACAACATAGAAACATCAAAAACTAGATGAACAATTACAATATTGTGGGGCAAGGACATCTCAAAAGCAAACTTTCCAACAGAGCAAAGTATCTCAAAAGGCCTAATGTATTTAGGATTGAGATTTCTCTTCCTCCCAAATCTCATCACGTCCTTCATGGGTGACATTCGAAGGAACACTCGATCTAAAACTCAAAACCTCAAGGCATGACATCTAGTATCTGCATAAGCCTTCTGCCTATTTTGAGTTTTCCTTAATATATCTTGAATCACTCAATATCCAACGACTCTTAAAGCAAGTCAGTACTATAGTCCTAACCTCAGAGGTCTCAAACCACTGTATTGGAGATCGACATTGCGTACCATACAGTACCTCAAATAGTTTTATCTTAATACTTGAATGAGAGTTATTACTATATGTGAAATCTTCCAATATTAAGTACTGCTCATTGACCTCCAAAGTCCATCACACAAGCTCAAAGTTTGTCCTTGAGAACCTAAATAGTATAATTTAATTGCCCATTGTTATGAGGGTGAAAAGTGATGCTAAGATCCACCTGAGTAACCAAGTCCTCCTATAAATCCCTCTAGAAACTGGAATAGAACATCAAGCCTCTGTCCGAAATAATATATATGGGTACTCCATGCAGGTGAACTATCTTACAAACATAGAAATGGGTGATCCTCTAACTATTAATAAACATATGAATAGGAAGAAAATACACATATATGGTCATCATATTTATAATAACCAAAATATTGTCAGAACTATGGGAGGTTCATGGCAAACAACTAACGAAATCCATGGTGATATGTTCCGACTTCCATTCGGGAATGGGCAATCTCTAAATCAAGCTAATAGGCCTATGATGCAACCTTAACTTGCTGACAACATAGGCAAGGAGGTACATAGTCTACTATATCTCTTTTCAAACCACTCTTTATTTAATATTGCCTTAAATCCCTATACATCTTAGCTATCCCAGGGTGAATAAAGTATTTAGAGCTATGAGCCTCATGCAATTTCCGTTGAATCAAGTCTCCAACACTCAAAATGCAAATACGGCATCATACCTTAGAATACCCTCAGAATCCATGGTAGCCCTCTTGGACTCACCTCTCAGCATCTAATCATAGAGGTCAAAAAGTCTCTTATCCTCAAATTGACGACTCCAAATCTACTAAACAAGGTAGACCAAGACTCAATGCTAGCAAGAATCCTCCTAAAGTCAGAAATATCAAGTCGGACCATCAAGTTAGCAAAGGAATAGATGTCCCATACCAATGGCCGCTTAGAAACTAAAGTAAAATCCATATATAGTCATACTCACTACCTCCCATCTCAACGCATTCGCAACCAAATTCACCTTTCTCGGATAGTATAGAATAGAGATATCATAATTCATTAGCAACTCTATCCACCTATGTTGTCTCAAATTAATATCTCTGTAAGATATAATGTGTTGAAGAATACAATGATCAATGTAGACCTCACTATGAATGCCATACAAGTAATGCCTCCATATCTTAAGCACAAAAAATATGGCTGCCAAGTCTGAATCTTAAGTACGGTGGTTGTGCTCATAAACCTTCAACTGCCTCAATGCACAAATAATAAACCAACCCTGGTACATCAACACACAATCTAAACTAATATTGAGAGAATCACAATACATGATAAACTTCTTGCCCTCAATGGGAAGAGTCAATATAGGAGATAAAGTAAGAAAATACTTGAGCTTCTAAAATCTCAACTCGCACTACTCCGACCGCAAGAAACAAACCTCATTCCAAGTTAATCAAGTTATCCCATCTAGAATAATAGTAAGATCCTCAACAAACCGCCTATAGTAACTAAACAAATGAATAAAGTTGTGAACCTCAGATAAAGATGTAGGCCTGGTCCAATAACAAATAGACCCAATCTTCCCTGGATTCACAATAATGATATCCTTAGACACCATATGTCCTTGGAATCTAACATACTCAAGACAGAACTCACACAATGAGAATTTCAAAAAAAGTCTATGGTTTCTCAAAGTATTTAATATAATCCTAAAATGCTACTCATGCTCCTCTTTACTCCTTGAATGCCCAAGAATGCCATTCATAAACACAATCACTGAGGAGTCCAAATAAGTTTTGAACACGCAGTTCATCAAATCCTTTAATGCAATTGGTTTGTGTCTAGTGTTTTTTAGGATGTTTCGGCCCAAGAAAGGTATGTTTCAGCTATGGTTTCTAATTCTAAGGCCCTCATGAGTAAGTTTGTGTCTAGTGTTTTTGAGGATATGATAAAGAAGTGTAAGACTGCTATGCTGGTGACAAAGATGGACACCTCCTGGATGATGGTTCATGCTCAATAAATGAAGAGAAAGTTAAAGAGAAGGAAAGAGAGAGTAAGAAAGCCAGAATAAGAAGCATTAATTTCTCTCAGCAAAGTTTAGAGGGTGAAAATGTTTCTCAGTTTTTTAGAATTCTGTAGCTCCATCCCTATATTTGGTAGTTCCCCAGTCCCTAAGTTAAAGAAAGATTATTGAGATTGGGAAGTAGTATCTAAGTCTTAGGGTAATGTAATTAGTGTTTGTACTAATCTGGTATGCAAGAAATATGGTAGGAACCGCAAGGTTGAGTGTAATGCATGTAGTAATAGTTGTTTTTGGTGTGGCAAGCTAGGTAATAGTCTTAGAAATATCCAGTGGCTTCCTAGAAATGTAGGGATGCCATTCAGTGAAGCGAGTCCAATTCTTTAAGAGATCCCAAAAGTCGCCTTATCCAGCAAGGTACTTCAACAGTACAACTGGCAAACAAAGTCAGAATGGGTTCTATGCCTTTTAGACTCGATAGGGTCGAGAAGTTCTCCTAATGTAGATATGGGTAAGTTATAGGTTTTCCATATTCATGTTTATGCATTATTACATCCTAGAACTACCTTCCTTTATAACTTCCAATAGCAGTAATCTTTGTTGTCAATCCCAAAGTCTTTTTTGAATTTTTCATAGTCTCTGCTCTAGTTGATAACTTAGATATCAAAATAGATATACAGAATTCGCCCGGTTATAGCCTCCTAGAAAGTCACCTCAGTTAATCTCATAGAGTTAGACATGGTAGATTTTCATGTCATTCTTGCTATGGATTGGCTACACTTTTCCTATGACTCTATTGATTGTATAAAAAGAGTAGTCTACTATTAGTTTCCAAATGAACCAGTTCGACAGTAGAGGGGAAGTATCTCAACGACTATGGGTCAGTTCGTCTCTTGCCTTAATTCTAGAAAGATTATCTCCAAAGGGTGTATCTATCATCTTTTAGGGTTTAAGGGTTTAAATTCTAAACCCCAACTCTTAGGTGAGTTTTAATTGTAAATAAATTCCTAGAAGACCTATTCAGAGTTTCTCTAGAATGGGAAATTGACATCTAAATAGATTTTATTTCAAATACTCAACCTATTACAGTTTCTACCCTATATAATGGCTTCAACCGAGCTTAAAGAGTTGAAAGAAAAATTGAAGGACCTCTTAGACAAAGGTTTTATCATTCCTAAATAATCACTATGTTATGCTCCAATATTTTTGGTATGTAAGAAAGATGGTTCTCCTAGAAAATGCATCGACTACTTTCAGTTGAATAAGGTCATAAATAAACAATAAGTATCCCATCCCTAGGATTGATGACTTATTCAACCAATATTCAGGGTGCAAGTTGTTTCGCTAAGATATACCTTAGATCAAGCTATGATTCACTTAGAGTCACAGAATGCGACATCCCAAAGACAACCTTCAGAACTTGAGATGGTAACTTTGAATTTATTATTATGACTTTTGGATTAATGAATTCTTTTGTAGCTTTTATGAACCTGATGCAGCTTATAAATAAAATACTCTTTTATTTTTGAATTGAGGGTGAAGACACGAATAATTTAAAAATTATCTGAAGAACTCTTAAAAATCACCAATTATTAGCCATATTCACCAAAAATTAATTTTGGATAAAATTAGAAACCTTCCATGGTCGTATTATTTTTTGTGACGGTATTCAAGTTGATCCTCAAAAGACCAAAGCAATAAAAATTGTCCAAAGCCTATCTCTCTGTTATAGATATCAAGAGTTTCTTCTTTTTATCCAATTACAATAGATGGTTTGTTGAGGGATTTACCTTTGTTGGTTATACCATCTCCAAGTTGACCAAAAATAACGTCAAAGTTTAGTAGTCTAACTCTTGTGAGAAGAGTTTTAATAAGTTTAAGACGAAACTCATTATTTCTCTAGTTTTAACTCTTCCAAGTGTTTTGTGATTTAATTTAGTTCTTCATAAGTTGTACTTATTATGTTGTGACATAGTGAGGCAAAGTTATGGCATATGACTCTAGAAATATCAAGCGTCATTAGAAAAATACCCGACTCATGATCTGGAGTTAGAAAGAGTCGTTTTGCCTTAATGACTTAGAGACATAGGGTTGATATTGATGTATTCACCCGATCACAAGAGTCTTAAATGTGTATTAAGTCAAAAAAACTTAAATCTTTAGAAGATAAGATGGCTAGAGTTACTAAAGGGTTATGACATGACTGTTTATACTATTCGAGTAAGGCCAATGTGGTGGCCGACGCTCTTAGAAGATTATCTATGGTTGGTGTTTCCCATGTAAAGGCTAAGAAAAAAGAATTATCTTGTGAGGTTCATAGATTGGACTGACAAGGATTTCAATTTGTTGACTCATCGAAGGTAGTGTTTTGGTCTTGAATAGTTTGGAATCCTCTTTGGTGTCCAAAGTTAAGGGAAAAAAATAGTCATACTATTTTTTTAAAATTGAATGCAGCAGTCTAGAGTAATAAGGTTGAGATTTTCTTCCAAGTGAAGATGGTTTTGTTTGATATTAGGGCATATGATAGAACCCTTACGGGTTGCACCACATAGTAAGGGGCAGGTCCATTAAAATCAATCACAGGCAAAGTATACAAAAATAACCTAGAAGTAGTAGATAGTGTAGGAAGAGTAAAAACACAAGATTTTTATACAGCAACCTAGGATGGGAAAAAAATTATTTTCCCTCATAAGAACCAATGAAATCCACAATGACCAACCTTAACAGACTAGATTTCTTCCTACCTCTAGGCTCCTTTCGCTTGTAATTACTCTACTAAAAGCTCATCTTGGTAACTCTACCAATGACCCTCTCTATGCATATTAACTCTAATTAGGCTCATATTTAGGAAACTCTACCTAAGCAGTCTCTACTCAAAGAGTAAAACACTACTATTATAAAATAAGTAGTTCAATTATAAATCAGTACTCACTTAAGAGCAATTTCTATTTAAGCTCACATAAATGTCTAAGAAATTGAGAAATGCTAGAATTGAGTTTTTGCTGCCTCTTTTCACTCTTTGTAATTACAAAAACCATTTGATGATGAGAAGTCTCTTTCCTTTTATAGGTGAGCGATAATTAGGGGTGAAAGATCATTGGACTAGCTATCCTAGTTAGTATAAAATAGCACCTACAAGTTTGTTACACAAAATGACAAAACTCTGTAGACAACATGTGTAAGATGTACTGTTCCTTGCACATCTAAGGACCTGGTCTCTAGTAGTTAGATACTCATTATCAAAACTACATATAGAAATTTTCCCTTTCTTGATGATGACAAACAAACCATACAGTGTTGAGCATCAATGCACATTTATGATATTTAATTAGTAGGATTACCACCTGAAGATAAATGTTCCTTCTATCATCATGCAATAGAGGGACCTAATCCCTTGTTGTCATTGCAGCAAAAACCTTTGATTTATTCTCCCTGTCATCATACACCTCCATTTAGTGCAACACTTCCCCCTTCAATGTGTCTCCCTTCATTCATCTATTCATCACATCACATATTTCTCCCTATCAGCATGCCATTCAAATCTATAACCTGGTACCTTTTCCCTTCTACATAAACTCAGTATTCCCCCTTTTGGCAACATTAAAAAGTGAGAATTGTAAACCAAGAGTATATTAGGCACAGACTAGTTAACTCATGGCCACTAGGGACACACCAATATGAATAATAACTTTACAATTTAAGGATAATACATAGCACACATAAAGAAAATATTTATTAATAAGTAGAGGATAAGTCTCATTGCAGTGCATAATTTAAATATTCTCAGGGAAAAAGACACAGGAATCAGGATAAATTAAGAAGTAAAGGACTAGGAAGAAGAATTTGAAGGAGTAGGGTCAGGTAGTTGTTTAGATGTCTTATCTCTGCATTTGACCTAAATACCTCATCAATCAAGATTAACACCCTCTTCTTCCGTTCAACATTCTCAGTTCTAAGCATTTCATTATCACATCAGCTTCTTTTGGAGAGAAGCAAAATTTTCTCTTGAAGCTTGTTTATTGCTTCATCCTTGGCAGCTAAATCGCACTTTAGCTCCTCTATTTTCTTGATGATCTCCCTTTGATAAATACTACCTAATTTGAATTATTTAGTTTTAACCAATGCCTTCATACCACCTATTTGAAGCATAATCCCCTGGGTTCCATTCACATAAACAATAAAACAAATTTGTCAAATACCTTGTTCAACCAATATCCATAAGGCATGCCATACTTTACATTCATTCCAAGAACCACTTTTGAATGTGTTCTATCATCAATGTAGGTAAATTAATGAATTCAAAGCTACTCAAGAATTCCATTACATACAAATCAGTGGATGAGGTATTGCTTTTCTTTTTTGACCTAGGTAGAATCACCTTTTTCATATATTCAAAGACCAATTGAAACTCACTCTTGAGTGATTTCCTATTTACACAGCCATAGATTTTACTTTGATTTTTTATGCATTCACTAAAAATTTGATTAAAGGTAGCTACTTGGATACAGTTCTCACCCTGTATAGAGGAATTTCCAAGATCCTTCCTAGTGTTTCCTCATTCAGCTTAATATTCTTTTTTTGGACCTATGCCGTCATATTCATCCCACCTTTTGAGAATTCCTAGGTGAAATAGAATTCCCTGACTATCTCATCAAACATAGTGGAAATAGGTACTTTCATGAGATGCACCCAACCTTCATGTTCAACCTGCTCAAATAGTTCCTCCATATCAAGTTCTGTTAGCACATTTGAATCAAATATCCTTCAGGGACCTATTTCTTTCTTCATTGGATACAACCTCATTTTTCTCCCAATTCTTTCTTCTAGTAGAAGCGATACCAGATTCTTATTCAAATACTTTTCTCTTCTTGGGACCAGGTCCCTCAACATCAATTGTTTCTTAGTAAAACTTTTAGACCATTTTCTAGAAATTTTTCATATTTTATAGACATCATTTTTCTTATGATCAACTAAGCTCTTTCTTGGGCTATGAGATTTTCAGCGACCCAGGTTTCATCCATCACTAAATCATTAGAATAGTTTTGAATATTCAAGGATGATTCTTCATTGATTGGTTAAGTGATGAATGAGTTAAGCTTTGGAAGAGAAGAAAACAAAGGATATTTTTCTGGATGTTATGAGAAGGCATTTATCATAATGATTATCTTTGAATCCTTTAAAGGACAAGAAACTAGGGGAACTGCAGCCATCAAGAAGGTCTTTTCTAAGAAGGGCTATTTGGCATTTGGATATTTCCCTTTTTGATATGGATAGAATAGGTTATGTAATATTTAAGGAATAATGAGCATAAGGAACAGTTTTCTGAGGGAACAAGATACAATCAATATCAGATTTTAGGTTACTCACATTTCCATTTTTAATAAGACAACATTGTTCTTAAATAAGGACATATAGGACATGGATTTTTCTTGGAAGACAGAAAAAATTTGCACATACAAGATACTAACTTGAGAGATGGGACCAGGCCCCTTTCTAGTTTGTGTGAATTTTCAACTTTGTGATTGACATATTTGTCCACATCTAAAGTTGTTCCCACAGGTGTATACCTGCAAAGGTATGGTACTGAGTTAGACCAACAAGTACAAATTTACCAAGGAGACTTTCCTCCTAAACATAGTTAATTTCGTTAGGAGACACTAATTCACTTGATAGTAGGTCAGATTAGTCTGATCAATCCCAACATCAGCATAATAGATTCATTACACAAAAGATTAGTCTAGATTTCAGCCTACCTATATGCGTCTTTTCCTTGTAATATCTCTACTACATGCTTATCTTGGAAACTCTACCAAAGACCCTCTTTATGTTGATTAACTCTAATTAGCGTCACACTTAAGAAACTCTACCTAAGTACTCTCTAATCAAAAAAGAAAAACACTACTCTTATAGCATGATTAGTTCAGTTACAAATCAGTACTAACTCAAGAAAAATTTCTATTTAAGCTAACATAAATGGCTAATAACTTGAGCAGTGTTAAAATTGAGTTTTTGTTTCCTTTCTTCACTCTTTGTAATTACATATAACATTAGATAAAGAGGCTTATCTTTCCTTTTATAGCTTAATGATGATTAGGGATGATAGATCATTGGACTAGCTATCCTAGTTAGTACAAAATTGCACCTTCAAGTTTGTTACACAAGATGATAAAACTATGAAGACAATGCTAGATGTACTATTCCTCGCACATCCAAGGACCTGATCCCTTATAGTTACCTGCTCAGCATCTAAAATACATATAGCAATAGACTTTATGTTCTAGATGTATATAGACTAAGACAACAGAGGGTTATGGATCTTGGTGTTCTATTCACCCAAGAGCCTTTAGGATTTATCGTAATCTATGGGAAGTCTATTGGTGGAATGGTATGAAAATGGATATCATGGAATTTTTGGATAAATACCCAACCTACTAGTAGGTTATGGTTAAGCACCAAAGCCTAGTGGCATGCTCCAAAACATCAGTATTTCCCCTTGAAAGTGGGAGGTAGTGAACATAGTCATTTTCATAAGTTTGCCTCATACTCACAACAACATTTTTCTATTTGGGTTATCTAGGATCGAATAATTAAGTCAGCCCATTTTCTACCAGTTAACACTTTAGATTTATTCAAGGAATAGGACAAACTCCACTTGAATGAGTTGGTGAAATTACATGAAGTACCCTTCACTATCATTTCATATAGAGATACACAATTTATTTTTTAGTGTTGAAAGGCATTGCAGAATGGTATTGGTACCCAAGTTCATCTCACTACAACCTTTCTCCCACAATTAGATTATTAGGCAGAAAGTTTCATTCAGATTTTAGAGGACATGTTGAGCTCATACATGATTGTTTTCAAGGGTAAAATGGATGATCATCTATCTTTGATCGAGTTTTCATATAATAATAGTTATCACTCTTCTACTAAAATGGCCCTATTTGAGGCACCTTATGAAATGAGGTGTAGATCACCTAGTGATTGGTTCAAAGTTGATTAAGCTTCATTGATAGGAACAAACTCAGTCCATGAGGCTATGAACAAAGCTTTGTTCATCAGAGAGAGGTTGATAATATTTCAAAGTTGGCAGAAGTCCTATACAAAAATAAGGAAGCTAAAAATTTGATGTCACTCAAATTAAACCTCTTTAGAAGAATAGAGAAGTCGATGTCAAGATATAGTATCCCAACTAGGTTAGGGTTGGTCCCATAGGTAATAGGCCAAATGTATCTCTCAAACTTCCTGAAATCAATAGAAAATACAAAAAAAGTAAATGAAGGGATTTTGCTAGCAGTTAAAGGTAACAAGAATTTGATGTTTTTGGTTATTAACAATCTAAAACAAACATTAGGCTTGTGTTCTCCCTTTCTTCTTACTCATCGTATTTATAATGCACTATCAAACTATTTTTGATATCTTTCCTAAAGAATCTAACAAGTTATGTATCACTAACTATCTTGTGAACTCATTGGCAAATCATAGCTTTTACCTTGTGAGTCTCAGAGTATAGCATTACTAACCCTTGCCCTGGATCCCAGATTAACTATTACCTTTTGGGTCTAAAGTGAATTAAATGAGAAGGCGGGAATTATTAGATGGATAGGCTCTAAAATAACTATTATATGTCTTTTCCTAATCTCTACCTCTCTTTTGAAGCAAGTAGTGAATATAGGCAGTCCTTAATATTGCCCGCCTCTAAGAAATCAATTGAACTAAAGACAATCATAATACATTCAAGAATCATTATCAATAACGATATGGAACTTCCTCTACTTCATTAATCTGCTACGGTTCCCACAAACCTAGCTAAGGGAATTAGCCACTCATAGTTGCAATAAAATTCATGGAATTCATAGATAAAATCATAGAATCGATCTAACAATAATGAAAGAAGAAAATCCAAAGTCTCAAGTTGAATATCGAACCAGAAAAAAATATAGAATAATAAGATCCCAAGGTCACAAGTCAATCTTGGAATCAAAAGATGTTTGTAAGAGTATAAAGTATCCTCTAAGGTTCCCTCTAGGAATTAGCTAACTAAACAACGTAAAAAGAGTATTTATAGATTACATGGAAACCCTCAAAATCAAATCCTAAATAAAAGAGAAAAACTTAACTAAACATACATAATAATGAATAAAAGTATTGTAGGAGTTTATTGAGGTTACATAGAAACCCTAGGAAATAAATCCAAAACGATCTGAGAAAAGTTTGTCGGAGACTACCTACGGACCCACCTATGGGCCGTAGGTGGCACCTATGCCCCATAGGTTCGGTGCTATTGGTGGTGCCCAATTTTTGGCTCTGTAGTTTTCAACTTCTAATAGATACATACCCACGTATGTGTAGTAGGTGGTACCTATGGGGCGTAGGCACCATTGTAAGTGGTTTTTTTTCAGCTTTTCATTTCGTTTCTTTGGGTTAGCTTCCAACACCAAGTTTTCTACAAAATCACTCAAAAAACTCATCAAATACAAAAACATAGAATTAATTACATCCATATTCTCCAATTTTAAGCATCAAAAGTGCCATAAAACCATGGCACATCAGGGGATTTGAGTTTTGCATTGGTGATTTTGATTACTAGAAACTTTCACCTATGAAAGTGGTGAGCAGGTTTGGGAAGTAAGGAAATATGAGTCATTGTTTTATTAGTATTTTTGAGACTATAGGTCAATTTAGAAAGGTATTCTATAAGTTAGATCTGTCAGTTGACTTAGCGATAGTGAATCTAGTCTTTCATGTTTCCTTGCTAAAGAACTGCATTATTGATATTTCATCTATTATGCCTTTAAAAAGTGTAGGCTTGAAGATAATCTCTCGTACAAAGAGCTTTCTATGAAAATCCTTGATCATCAGGTTGGTAGGTTAAGGAATAAAGATATTGCATTGGTAAAGGTTCTATGGAAAAATCATTCAGTAGAGGGAGCTACTTGGGAGGCATAGGTAGACATGGTGACCAAGTACCCCCCCTATTATCCCTTCGAGCTTAGTCCTAGGTTGAGGTAATAGTTTACCCTGAATTAATTAATTCTTTTTATGTCTTGTCACCCAACAATTTTAATGTCATAGAATGTGTCCATGAGTTTGAATCAACCCACGTTTAAAGTACTGATGAGTACCATGTCAATGTTCATCTCTTAGAGACTCAATGTAGGAATTTCAGGTATAGATAGTGTAAAAAAGTTCCTAGAATATCAAGATAAGTGGTGAAGAAAATATGGTAATTGCATCCCTTTCCCCTAAACTTATAACAATTCCATTTGGGGTTGAATGACCCCAAGGAGAGATATTATAATGCCTTAGAAAATCCAACCCTAGGATAGAACTATACTTTAAGTACATGTAGGGTAAATCATAAATTTTTAATAGTATGAGAAGAGGATATTTAAGAAAGGTGACCAGACATTGCTCTATAACTCAAGGCTTTTATTGTTTCTAGGTAAGTTAAAGTTTTGATGGTATGGTATATTTACTGTAACAAGACTGTTTTCATATGGTGCTTTGGAATTGAAGCGGGATGGTGAAGCCCCGTTCAAGGTGAATGGGAAAAAAGTAAAGCATTATAAAGGTGACACTAAGGAAATTAGTGTAATTGATGAAATGAACCTTGGTGAAGTTTGGGTAACCAAGGAAATTATGTCGTGCCACGATGTTAAATAAAGCACTATATGGGAGGTAACCCATGAGTCTAGTTGGTGAAATCTAGTATCCCACTTAGCCACAACGTTCCACAACATTAAATCAAGCACTGTGTGGTAGGCAACCCATGTTTTTATAATTAATAATTTATAGGGTAATCTGTTCATTCAGTGTGTAGGAAGAAAGATTGCATAAAAGAGCAAAAACTTCCAAAAATAAGGTCATACAGACTATTTACGAGTTGTATCTTTAGGTGAAGACTCGTGAGTATGAGTCATAAGGACTTGGGAGTTGATACAGATATAGGTAAAAGTTAATAGAGTATTTATGACTCTAAGAAAGAGTTGTACCCTTAGGTAATATTTGTCACACTGAGTCGTATCAACTCCAAAACGAGGTAGGAATTCCCAGTCTTTATGGGGAAAGAAAAGACCCATAAGCTTTGGTTACGAGTCATACACATGATTCATAACAAGGCTGACCAGGTCGAAGGTCACGGGTCAACCCGACCTAAATCTCTGTGTTTTAAACAAAAGGGGTACCCAATACTACAAAGACAATACAAACCATCATTAACGACCAGTCTTTACAATCTAAATGAATGAATTTACTCTGAAACACACATTGATTCTTTGGGTTCTCTCACATTGCACAAATGTATCAAGAATTTAGGGTCCGAAAGAGATAAACTCAAGAAACCTAAATTCTCAATAATTCAAGTAAGTCTTTTGAACTTAAATGCTTTACATTTGGAATTGAAATTGAATCTAAGATGAGAATGTAGCATTCTTTGAGTTGAATATCTATGTAGCTTGAAAATTTGAACCCTAGTTCTTAGGAATTAAATTTGAAAAGGTAATTGGGGATGAATTTGAAAGAACTCTCTTTCAAAACTTACCAATGAACATTTTTTTACCAAGAAAAAATACTATAAACTACCCTCTCCTCCAGACGTCCAGTTTGAGGAAAACCCTTACCTCTCCACCTCAAATCATGATGGTAAAGGCATCACTGAATGGAATGTTGATGGATTGGCAGAATACAAAATCTATAACAAACTCCATGAAATGGGCGTCGTTATTATGACTTATAAAATCAGAGGAGCTTCTGACAAAGAAGCAGCCACCAAGATTGTATCAGGATTCACTGGTATGATAAAGCATTGGTGGGATAACTATTTCACAGATGATGTTAAGAGCCTTATATATGAGGCCACAGCCATGGAAACCTTCGTTGTCAAGAGTGAAAGTGGTCAAGAAACCCTTGAGCAAGTTGCGAAAGAAGACGCCTGTGCTACCCTCCTGTATCATATAGCTAGACACTTTATAAGAGAGCCCAAGTTATTTCAAGATAGAAGCCTTCAAATTCTTAACAACCTCACCTGCAAAGATTTAACAGACTTTAGATGGTATAAGGACACCTTTTTGGTCAAAATCATGATTCGACCTGATTGTAACAATGAATTCTGGAAAGAACATTTTATTAGTGGTCTCCCTTCTCTGTTCACAAATAAGGTTAGAACCAAAATCAAAGATAGATTCGAGGGACAAAATACATTACGGAATTTTTACTTATGGGGATATAATAAGCTTTATTACCACCGTGGGGATAGACCTCTGCACTGACCATAAACTTAAGAAGCAACTTAAGAATGACAGCACTTCCAAATATGGGCTAGGTACCTTCTGCCAAGATTTCGGTTTCACGAATCAATCCTCTCCATCTAGTAAAAAACATAGGAAAAAATTCTATAAGCCACATAGAAAATCAAAACCTAGACAAGAGTCCTCTAAAAAGGAGTCTTATAAAACTAGTAGAAAAACTAGGAAAAGGTCCTCTAGAAATAAAGATGTTTGTTGGACTTGTGGTAAAACTGGCCATAAAGCTAAAAATTGTAAATCTGGCAAGAAGAATAAGATCAACCAATTATGTCTCTCTGAAGAAACCAAAGAGAAATTATTCTCTATATTGGAAGACTCATTAGACTCTTCCAAGTCTTCCATCTCTTCTAGTGACAATTATAGCAATGAACAATTTGTCAACACCACATACGATTCTGATCAATCCCAGTATGGCAAAGATTGTGCTTGTAATGGTACCTTCTGTACTTGCACAAAAAAGACTGTTAATGTCATCTCTGGAAATCCTAAAGAAATCTTGTTTGACATTATAGAGCACATCCAAGATGATGAGGCTAGAAATAAAGATCTTCTAGAACTCAAAAGATTGATGCTTTTTTATGAAGAAAAGCCCCCCAAACCTATCATTCAGCCTTTTAGCATGAAATAGGTTATGTTTCAATTTGATAAACCTATGGAACCGTCTATAGCTGATCTCAAGGGTGAAATTTCCACCCTCAAGGGAGAAATCAGAGACCTAAAAATTAGACTTGATCGAGTGGAACTCAACATTGTTACTTAACAGGTTCTACAGAACGTGTCTCCTCTAGAAAATATCTCCCCACCAGGGTCTCCTAAAGCTCCCCTAATAATCACTGATCTTATTCAAAACGATCATCTCAAAGAGCCAGGTTCATTCCCTGACTTAGATTCTCCCTCTACCTGGGTTACAGCTATTACAACCATTAAAGCTTACAGCGAACAAATCGCCGTAAAAATTGTCATAAACAAAGACTTCGTTCTTAACATAGTCGCCCTCTTTCATACTGGAGCCGATAGCAATTTTATCGTCAAAGGACTTGTACCCACCAAGTATCTACAAAAAATCACTTCTTATCTATACTCTACCACAGGAGAAAAGATGAAAATTGATTATAAGCTTTCTAAAGCTCATATCTGTAACAATGGCATTTGTCTTGTTAATGATTTTGTCATCACGGAAGGTCTCACTTAAGATATCATTCTAGGAATACCTTTTGTCAATCAAATTCAACCTTACACTAGTGATTTTGACGGAATTCGCACAATGATTTTTAATCAAGATTTGTTCTTCCCATTATTGAGGCCCCTTTCACAAGAAGAAGGCAACCTTATTAAAGAGAGGACTGCTTTTAAAATTAACAGACTTTCTTTGCACATTTGTTTTCTTAAACAAAAAATTCAAATAAAGAAAATTGAACAAATTTTAAAAACCCCGGAGATGGTAACTAAAATTGCCAATCTTCAAAAGACCTTCAAAGAAGAAATTTGTTCTGAATTTCCTAATGCCTTTTGGGAAAGAAAACGACATTCAGTAGAACTTCCTTACATTACTGGTTTCAATGAATAGGTCATTCCTACTAAGGCTAGCCCATTCAAATAAACCAAGAAATAATGGAAATTTGCAAAAATGAGATAAACCATTTACTAAAGAATGGGATTATTAGAACCTCAAATTCTTCTTGGAGTTGCTCTGCCTTTTATGTAAATAATAGTGAAAAAAAAGAGCGAGGAACCCCCAAATCGTAATAAATTACAAGCCTTTGAATGCGGTTTTAAAATGGATCAGACATCCGATTCCTAACAAAAAGGATCTTTTAAAAAGAACTTGCAAAGCCAACCTTTACAGTTAGTTTGATATGAAGTCAGGATTCTGGCAGATTCAAATTGCTAAAAAGGATAAATACAAGACAGCCTTCAATGTCCCTTTTGGAAATTATGAATTGAATGTCTTACTATTTGGTCTTAAAAATGCTCCATCAGAGTTTCAAAACATCATGAATAGTATCTTCAATCCTTATAGTCATATGTCGATATTTTATATCGATGATGTGCTTATTTTCTCAGAAAATATTGATTCTCATTTTAATCATCTCAACACTTTCTTTAAGATTGTTAAGTTTAATGGTTTAGTCATAAGTACAAAGAAAATGAAGCTCTTTCAGACATCTATAAGATTCTTAGGGCATGATCTTTATCAAGGCAGTTATAAACCTATTTGCAGGGCCATAGAGTTCTCCTCCAAATTCCCTAATGAAATTAGCGAGAAAACCCAACTTGAAAGGTTTTTAGGAAGTCTTAACTATGTAGCAGACTTCATCCCTAACATTAGACAGGTCTGCGAACCTCTTTACAAAAGACATAAAAAGACCGAGTTCTTTGGAGCTCTGATCAAACTAATATTGTCATTAATGTAAAGGAATTAGTCAGAAACCTTCCTTGCTTAGGAATTCCTAACCCTGAAGCCTTTATGATTGTTGACACTGATGCTTCTGATATCAGATATGGAGGTATCTTGAAGCAAAAAATTGATGCTAGTTCTTCTGAACAATTAGTCCGATTTACATCTGGAATATGGAATTCTGCTCAAAGAAATTACAACACTGTTAAAAAAAAAGTTTTATCTATAGTGCTTTGTATCACCAAGTTTCAAGACGAACTTATTAATACAAAATTTTTACTACGAGTGGATTGCAAATCTGCTAAAGAAATTTTACAAAAGTATGTTCAAAATTTGGTTTCAAAACAAATATTTTCTAGATGGCAAGCTCTCCTATCTAGCTTTGATTTTCAAATAGAATTTGTCAAAGGAGAAAATAATTCCCTTCCCGATTTTTTAACAAGAGAATTCTTACAGGGCCGGAATGAGACCCACTACACTGGGGAAAATCCCAGTCGGGAGTAAACAGGAACAGACAAAGATGGCCAGACCATTTGACACTCTAAAGCCTTACTAAGACCATCAGTCCCTCAAAGGCCTACACTGAAAACAGAGCTACAGTTACCATTTCAAAACAAATATGCAGCTTTGGCAGAATTTCTAAAGCTTCCTCCACCAAGCCAAACTAGATTGGTAGATTTAAAGACTAATAGACCTTTTGATAAAGGGCAATCTTCAAGTTTGTCTGTTCAGTCGAAGCAGAGTTATACTATGAAGGCTTCTGAAACCTTCGCCCACGCTGTAGATCCCACAACAGCCAAAACGACATCAATAACTCCTCCCATCAAAGAGGAATTCAAATTTGTTACTACTCAAGTAATGCCAGTTCTTGCTCTTGATAAAGAATATGAAGGGTATCCACTAGACCAGCTAATAAAGCTAGTTTAGAATGATAAAAACTTCGTGGATACGGAGAATCCACTTAAAATAAGGAGATATTATGAAGCTATCCTGGTAGACACCGACTCCATTGAAGTTGAACATTCTATGAACGAAAGAAACCCAGAATACATCGACTATTCTAGGTTCACCATCAAAAGGGTATTAACACCTTTCAAATGGTTTGCAGATCACCTGCATACCCCAATTGCCTTAGCGATGCCTCACAGGCCTCAAACTTATAATTGGTATGACTACAAGTCTGCATGGTTTAATTTCTTATATGTCAGACCAGGGCACAGCTGGTTTATTAAATACTATCCGTCCATGGTAGAAGCTATTATCCCTAAGTGGTTCTACGAATGGTGGATCTATTTTGGAGGAATCAAAGAAATTCTCCCTCTACAATTCATTAACAGGTTCAATAATTTCTGTTCAAAAGAAGGGTATGTAACCCTTCCAGAGCATATTCAAATGTGCAAATTCTTTATTATAAAGCGAGTCTCGTAAATTATATCTTGGAACTTCGCTAAAGGAGAACAGGATCGTATCAAGTATTTATCCAAAGAAATAAAGGTCAAAGGCTAGAATCCCAAGCCAGTGGCACCAAAGACTCTTGATAAAGGAAAGACAGCTTCACCAATTTCGCCACATGCTTCACAAAGTAAGAAGGCACTAAAGGAAAAATTGAAGAAGGCTTTTCTCGATATGGAAAGCAAGGAAACAAATGAAGAAGAAGTGTGACAACTTCTAGAAGAAGCTTCCTCCACCTGAAGTAGTGATAATAATGGTTATATGCTACATCATAATGGAATAGCTATGGACTATATGGACCCTTATTAAGAATAGGGAAATGACCCTTCAAAAAGGTAGAGGTTCAAAGAACCGGAATTAATTTTTTGAAAGGGCATTCTACTCTTCCTAATTGGAATCTCTAGGACCAAAGCTTTCCCAAAGGATAAAGGACAAAGCATTCAACAACCAGTTTTTCAAAAGCAAAAGCATAAAGCAAAAGGACATACACCCAAACAGCTTTTACAAAAAGACTGTCGGCCGCTAAGAATTAATCTTAGCCTTACACTTGTACACCTTAGATGTATTTTCTTTGTCACTTTTGTCTATATAAGACTTGTTGTAATACTACAGAAGGAATAAGAAAATTTCCAACATAAGAAATATTCCGCTTACCTAAACTCTCTTGTAATGTTTTCAGCTAAAGTTTGAATAAAATCTTGTAAGTTGTTTTAATTCTAATATCCTCACATTAATATTTTAGATCCTTTAATTTTTTAATTCTAATCTCCTCACATTAATCTTTCAGATCCTTTAATTGGTATCAAAGCCATGTTGGCAGTATATGCACTTAGCATGAGTAGCCAAGTACATATATTATCTAGAGCATAGGAAAACTATTTTCATATAAGATATATATTACTTTAATCCATTTATAAAGAAACTTCTAAATAAATTATTTTAATATATCTTCTCCTATAATGGGGTTTTTCTAAGTATGGGGTATTTATTTTCTCTAAGTGTTTGAAGTATCCGATTAGTATCCAATTTGGACGTTGGTCAGCCTGAAAGTGTGGTCTCAGCTAAGGTAAGCATTCGACACTATTGGTAGTCCCGTCGCTAAGACAAAATTAGGAGAAAATTGAAGTAACAGCCATTAAGACTTATTAGATCCCATAGGACGTAGATAAATTGATACAATTTATTATAGGTCGAATCATTTATGATTATTGTTGTGTGCTATCTTATGTGATAAATTAGGTTTCCCAGTTAGTCTCTAGATTGTTTTTTATTTTAATGGATTCCAACAACCATATTAAAAATACTATTAATTTATCTTCTCAAACAACTCAGATTGTTATTATTGAAAATGATCTTCAAAACTGGAGTATTCCAGAAGAACCTTTTAAAACTATTTATCAACTTCGTAAATTTAGTTTTATTAAAAAATATAACATCAAGACCTCCGAGTCTACTGTCGCCATTAATAATTCTTTAGAAATTATTCAATTATTAAATGAGCATGACATAAATAGATATAAAAATCAGTTTAATTATCTTCATGTTGGACTTGTCCAGGTGGCTATTAAGCCACTCTTTAGACAAGGTCTTGATATCCCTGTTTGTGCTATTTTGAGAGACGCTTGCCTATTAAATTTCGATGATTCTCTCTTAGGGGTAGTTCAAAGTAACCTCGCTGACGGCCCGGTATACTTTAATTGCTACCCAAATTTCTCAGTGGATATTAATGATCCTAATATCATGGATGTTTTAACACTTAATGTTAAAACAAAAACCATGAATAGTAAGGATAATACAAGAGAAATAGCGATAATATACAGAGTATATTATCAACTAATGGGTACAACCCTAGCCCCCAAAGCTAGAATCATGATCCCTAGGGGTGTTACGACCCTCATGGAAGCCAACAAAGACAGAAGTAACGTCTTTGTTCCCAAGGATCTCATTTGGAATGCTATCATCCATAACAATGATTGGCACTTTGATGCTATCACTCAACCTCTCCCCACCTATCCGGAGAAATCTCAATTTGAAATGGTTATCCAGCACCCTGACGGATCCATTGATTTAAAATTTCTAGGTTTTGAACCCAGATCTATCTCACATAGAGCTTCTACCTCCAAAAACCCGAAAGTAAGTGAAGAAAATGATAATGACAAGGAAAAGATTAGAGGAGTTGAATTCTCTGGTCCTGTTCCCAAAGTATATTATCAACAACATACGTGGATACATGAATCCCCAGAAACCAAAAATCTTTATAATCCAGGCAGTCCACAGCCTCAGAAATGGAACCTCCTTCTACTTTACCCTAACAAAAGATTAGAAATGACCCAGGATTAGAGGTCATCCAATCCCATGATGAGTACATTCCAGACCTCAAAGCCCTTGAGGTCTTCTGGTATCTTCCAAAAGATGCAATAAAAAGAAAACGGTACACCAGTACCTATTCTAAAGATTAGCAAAAGGAGTTTGGTTGGCTATGGATAGCTGATATGAAAAGACTTCAATGCGACATTGAATTCTTTAAATGGTTTGAATTCACTGGGAGAATGGAAAACTAGAATGAATCCCTTCACGTTATCATTAATAAATGGTATACGCAGAGTAACAAAGTAATTGAATCTGTTACTCCTCCCCTTGAAGGAATAAAAATTCCTCATTCAAGTGAAATCCTCAATGCTTCGCCCTTTCAGAAGAAGCATGATACACCCCTATCAGCCCCTGTAAATAGAGACCTAGATAGGATAGTTCAACAAAACAACTATACTAATCAAGTCCTTCATACTATCTCCCAGCAAATAGGTGAGACTATTTTGTCTTATGATCCTCTTGTCTTTGTGGTTCATCTTTGGTCTTACGGCCCTATCTTTAATAGTTTTGGAGTTCTACTAGTTGCTAATAGTCCTCCTTAAGGCGAAGTGAATAATGCAAAATTCTAATAGTCCTCCTTAAGGCGAAGTGAATAATGCAAAATTCTTTTAATCTATTCATGCTATTGTAAAATTGGTTGCCTCTTAGGGTGAACAGGATGTATTAGGTATTTTCTATTTTGAGACCACAAGGGTTGGAAAATTTATGAGGATGGGTCCTCCCACCTTTTCTGGAGTGAAGGTGGAGGAGGATCCATAAGGTTTATTAAATAAAATTGAGAAGATATTTTTGGTGATGCAGACTACTAATATGGAGGGGGCAAACTTTTTAGATTATTAGCTCAAAGAGGTTGCATATTAGTGGTATCACGAGTGGGAAAAGGATAGAGTAGATGTGGAGGAGTCATCCTTAAGGGATGCCGTCTCTAGTGTTTTTATTAATTATTTATTTCCCAAGATAAGGAAGAAAAGATGGAGGAGTTTGTGAACCTCAAGTAAGGGAGAATGTCGGTATGCTCCTGATTTGGTGGCTGATAGGTAGGCTAGAATAAGGAAGTTTGCTTCTGGGTTAAGTCAAGATCTAATTTTGGAGAAAAAAACTACCTTGATGATTAAGAATATGGACATCCCTAGGTTCACTATTCATATGCAACAAGTGGACAATGAGAAGAGAAATCAGCTAGATTTTGGAGATACGCAGGGTAAAAATGGCAAGTTTTTTGATCAGGGAGCTGTTCAGTCTTAGGGAAAGCATGGGAAAACTATTTTCATATAAGATATATATTACTTTAATCCATTTATGATGAAACTTCTAAATAAATTATTTTAATATATCTTGTCCTATAATGGGGTTTTTCTAAGTATGGGGTATTTGTTTTCTCTAAGTGTTTAAAGTATCCGATTAATATCTATTTTGGATGTTGGTCAGCCTGAAAGTGTGGTTTCAGCTAATGTAAGCATTCAACCCTGTTGGTAGTCCCGTCGCTAAGACAACATTAGGAGAAAATTGAAGTAACAACCATTAAGACTTATTAGGTCCCATAGGATGTAGATGTATTGATATAATTTATTGTAGGTTGAATCATTTATGATTATTGTTGTGTGCTATCTTATGTGATAAATTAGGTTTCCCAGTTAGTCTCTAGACAATATTTTATTTCAATGGATTTCAACAACCATATTAAAAATACTATTAATTTATCTTCTCAAACAATTCAGATTGCTAATATTGAAAATGATCTTCAAAACTGGAGTATTCCAGAAGAACCTTTTAAAACTATTTATCAACTTGGTAAATTTAGTTTTATTAAAAAACATAATATCAAGACCTCCGAGTCTACTGTTGCCATTAATAATTCTTTAGAAATTATTCAATTATTAAATGAGCACGACATAAACAAATATTAAAATCATAAAATTTCCAACATAAGATATATTCCGCTTGCCTAAACTCTCTTGTAATATTTTCAGTTAAAGTTTGAATAAGATCCTTTAATTGTTTTACTTCTAATCTACTCACATTAATATTTTAGATCCTTTAATTGGTATCAGAGCCCCAAGGAACTAGGGTCTTTTTAAGTCTTTTGTAAAGAGGTTCACCAACCAGTCTAATGTTAGGGATGAAGTCTGCTACATAGTTAAGACTTCTTAAAAACCTTTGAAGTTGGGTTTTATCGCTAATTTCATTAGGGAATTTGGAGGAGAACTCTATGGCCCTTCAAATAGGTTTATAACTGCCTTGATAAAGATCATGCCCTAAGAATCTTATAGATGTCTGAAACAGCTTCATTTTCTTTGTACTTATGACTAAACCATTAAACTTAACAATCTTAAAGAAAGTGTTGAGATGTTTAAAATGAGAATCAATATTTTCTGAGAAAATAAGCACATCATCAATATAAACAATCGACATATGACTATAAGGATTGAAGATACTATTCATGTTGTTTTGAAACTCTGATGGAGCATTTTTAAGACCAAATGGTAAGACATTCCATTCATAATGTCCAAAAGGGACATTGAAGGCTGTCTTGTATTTATCCTTTTCAGCAATTTGAATCTGCCAGAATCCTGACTTCATATCAAATTACTGTAAAGGTTGGCTTTGCAAGTTCTTTTTAAAAGATCCCTCTTGTTAGGAATCAGATGTCTGATCCATTTTAAAACCGCATTCAAAGGCTTGTAATTTCTTATGAGCCTAGGGGTTCCTCGCTCTTTTTCTGCACTATTATTTACATACAAGGTAGAGAAACTCCAAGGAGAATTTGAGGTTCTGATAATCCCATTTTTTAGTAAATAGTTTATCTTATTTTTGCAAATTTCGAATATTTCTTGGTTCATTTGAATGGACCTATCCTTAGTAGGAATGACCTGTTCATTAAAACCAGTAATGTAAGGAAGTTCTACTAAATGTCTTTTTCTTTACCAAAAGGCATTAGGAAATTCAGAACAAATTTCTTCTTCGAAGGTTTTTTTAAGATTGGCAATTTTAGTTACCATCAACAGGGTTTTTAAAATTTGTTCAATTTTCTTTATTTGAATATCTTGTTTAAGAAAACAAATGTGCGAAGAAAATAAGTCTAATTATCTTCATGTTGGACTTGTCCAGGTAGCTATTAAGCCACTCTTTAGACAAGGTCTTGATATCCCTGTTTGTGCTATTCTGAGAGATGCTCGTCTATTAAATTTTGATGATTCTCTCTTAGGGGTAATTCAAAGTAACCTCGCTGACGGCCCAGTATACTTTAATTGCTACACAAATTTCTCAGTGGATATTAATGATCCTAATATCATGGATGTTTTAACACTTAATGTTAAAACAAAAAACATGAATAGTAAGGATAATACTAGAGAAATAGCGATAATATACAGAGTATATTATCGGCTAATGGGTACAACCCTAGCCCTCAAAGCTAGAATCACAAGCTTGGGGTGTTACAACCCTCATGGAAGCCAACAAAGACAGAAGTAATGTCTTTATTCCCAAGGATCTCTTTTGTAACGATATCATCCATAACAATGATTGCCACTTTGATACTATCACTCAACCTCTCCTTACCTATCCGGAGAAATCTCAAATAAAAAGGGTTATCCAGCACCTTGACGAATCCATTGATTTAAAATTTCTAGGTTTTGAACCCTCTAGAAATTCTTCATTTAGGAGATTTGTCTCACACAGAGCTTCTACCTCCAAAAGTTAGAAGGAAGTGAAGAAAATGATAATGATAAGGGAAAGATTAGAGGAGGTTACTTCTTAAGCTTAAGGTCGGTGCAGAGGTCTATCCCATTGTGGTAATAAAGCTTATTATATCCCCATAAGTTGAAATTCCATAAGGGATTTTTCCCTCGTATCTATCTTTGATTTTGGTTCTAACCTTGTCTGCAAACAGAAGAGGGAGACCACTAATAAAACGTTTTTTCCAGAAGTCATTGTTATAATCAGGTCGAATCATGATTTTGACCAAAAAGGTGTCCTTATACCATCTAAAGTCTGCTAAATCTTTGCAGGTGAGTTTTTTAAGAATTTCAAGGCTTCTATCCTGAAATAACTTAGGCTCTCCTATAAAGTGTCTAGATATGTGATACAGGAGGGTAGCACAGGCGTCTTCTTTTGCAACTTGCTTAAGGGTTTCTTGACCATTTTCACTCTTGACAATGATGGTTTCCATGGTCGTGGCCTCATAGATAAGGCTCTTAACGTCATCTGTGAAATAGTTATCCCACTAATGCTTTATCATACCAGTGAATCCTAATACAATCATGTTGGCTGCTTCTATATCAGAAGCTCCTCTAATTTTATAAGCCTTAATAGCGACGCCCATTTCATGGAGTTTGTTGTAGATTTGGTGTTCTACCAATCCATCTACATTCCATTCAGTGATGCCTTTACCATCATGATTTGACGTGGAGAAGTAAGTGTTTTCCTCAAACTGGACGTCTGGAGAAGAGGTTCATTTGTTGTAGTTTTTCTTTGTAGAAAAACGTTCATTGGTCAGTTTTGATAGAGAGTTGTTTTCTTTTTGGTTGCTGCACTCGACTTTCTCTTTTTCAGAAATTTTGAATTTGGAGAGCTTCTCATTGATTTGCTCTAAGATTTTTCCGAAAACCTTAAAGTTATCACTGAGATTACGAAATTTCTCCATTTGGAACTCAGGGATTCTAAAGATAGGGTTGGTAGTGAGGCTATGGCCTGGAATACTTTTCTCAGGAGTGGATGAGCTAAAAGGAAGATTAGAGCTCTTAGTCTCACCTATTTGCTGGGAGATAGTATGAAGGACTTGATTAGTATAGTTGTTTTGTTCAACTATCCTATCTAGGTCTCTGTTGACGGGGGTTGATAGGGGTCTATCATGCTTCATCTTGAAGAGCGAAGCATTGTGGATTTCACTGGAATGAGAAATTTTTATTCCTTCAATGGGAGGAGTAACAGATTCAATTACCTTGTTACTCTGCGTATACAATTTATTAATGATAATGTGAAGGGACTCATTCTGGTTTTCCATTCTCCCAGTGAATTCAAACCATCTACAGAATTTGATTTTACATCAAAGTCTTTTCATATCAGCTATCCATAGCTGACCAAACTTCTTTTGTTGATCTTTAGAATAGGTACTGGTGTACAATTTTCTTTATTTGAATTTTTTATTTAAGAAAACAAATGTGCAAAGAAAGTCTGTTAATTTTAAAAGCATTCCTCTGTTTAATAAGGATGCCTTCTTCTTGTGAGAGGGGCCTCAATAATGGGAAGAACAGATTTTGATTTAAAATGGTTGTGCGAATTCCGTCAAAATCACTAGTGTAAGGTCGAATTTGATTGACAAAAGGTATTCCTAGAATGATATCTTCAGTGATACCTTCTGTGATGACAAAATCATTAACGAGACAAATGCCATTGTTACAGATATGAGCTTTAGAAAGCGTATAATTGATTTTCATCTTTTCTCCTATGGCAGAGTATAGACGAGAAGTGCTTTTTTGTAGATACTTGGTGGGTACAAGTCCTTTGACGATACAATTGCTATCGGCTCCAGTATCAAAGAGGGCGACTCTGTTAAGAACGAAGTCTTTGTTTATGATAATTTTTATGGTGATGTGTTCATTGTAAGCTTTGATGGCTGTGCTAGCTGTACCGGAGGTAGCGGGAGAATCTGAGCCGGGGAATGAACCTGGCTCTTTGAGATGATCATTTTGAATAAGATTAGTGATTATTAGGGGCGCTTTAGGAGACCCTGGTGGGGAGACATTTTTTGGAGGAGATAGGTTCTTTAAAACCTGTTCGGTAAGAATGTTGAGTTCCACTCGATCAAGTCTAATTTTTAGGTCTCTGATTTCTCCCTTGAGGGTGGAAATTTCACCCTTAAGATTAGCTATAGACGGTTCCATAGGTTTATCAAGTCGAGACATAACCTGTTTCATGCTAAAAGAATGAATGATAGGTTTGGGGGGCTTTTCTTCATAAGAAAGCATCAATCTTTTCAGTTCTAGAAGATATTTATTTCTAGCCTCATCATCTTGGATGTGCTCTATAATGTCAAACATGATTTCTTTAGAATTTTCAGAGATGACATTAACAGTCTTTTTTGTGCAAGTATAGAAGGTACCGTTACAAGGACAATCTTGGCCAGACTTGGATTGATCGGACTCGTATGCGGCATTGATAAATTCTTCATCTCTATAATCGTCACTAGAAGAGCTGGAAGATTCGAAAGAGTTTGATGAGTCTTCCAATATAGAGAATAATTTCTCTTTGGTTTCTTCAGAGAGACCTAATTGGTTGATCTTACTCTTCTTGCCAGATTTACAATCTTTAGCTCTATGGCTAGTTTTACCACAAGTCCAACAAATATCTTTATTTCTAGAGGACCTTTTCCTAGTTTTTCTACTAGTTTTGTAAGACTCCTTTTTAGAGGACTCTTGTCTAGGTTTGGATTTTCTATATGGGTTATAGGATTTTTTCCTATGTTTTTTACTAGATGGATAGGATAGATTCGTGAAACTGAAATCTTGGCAGAAGGTAGCTAGCCTATATTTGGTTTAGTTAGTACAAAATACCACCTTCAAGTTTGTTACAAAAGATGAAAAAACTATGAAGACAATGCTAGATGTACTATTCCTTGCACATCCAGGGACCTGGTCGCTTATAGTTAGCTGCTCAATATCTAAAATACATATAGCAATAGACTTTATGTTCTAGATGTATATAGATTGAGATAACAGAGGCTTATGGATCATGGTGTTCTATTCACCCAAGAGCCACTAGGATTTATCATAATCTATGGGATGTCTATTGGTGGAATGGTATCAAAATGGATATTGTGGAATTTTTGGATAAATACCGAACCTACTGGTAGGTTATGGTTGAGCACCAAAGCCTAGTGGCATGCTCCAAAACATCAGTATTTCCCCTTAAAAGTGGGAGGTAGTGAACATAGTTATTTTCATAAGTTTTCCTCATACTCACAACAACATGATTCTATTTGGGTTATCTAGGATTGAATGATTAAGTCAACCCATTTTCTACCAGTTAACACTTTAGATTTATTCAAGGACTAGGACAAACTCCACTTGAATGAGTTGGTGAAATTGCATGAAGTACCCTTAACTATCATTTCAGATAGAGATACACAGTTTATCTTTTAGTTTTGGAAGGCATTGCAGAAGGGTATTGGTACCCAAGTTCATCTCACTACAACCTTTCTCCCACAATTAGATGATTAGGCAGAAAGTTTCATTTAGAATTTAGAGGACATGTTGAGCGCATACATGATTGTTTTCAAGGGTAATATGGATGATCATCTATCTTTGATCGAGTTTTCATATAATAATAGTTATCACTCTTCTATTCAAATGGCCCTATTTGAGGCACCTTATGAAATGAGGTGTAGATCACCTAGTGATTGGTTCAAAGTTGATTAAGCTTTATTGATAGGAACAAACTCAGTCCATGAGGCTATGAACAAAGCTTTGTTCATCAGAGAGAGGTTGATAATATTTCAAAGTTGGCAGAAGTCCTATACAAAAATAAGGAGGCCAAAAATTTGATGTCACTCAAATTAAACCTCTTTAGAAGAATAGAGAAGTCGATGTCAAAATATAGTATCCCAACTAGGTTGGGGTTGGTCCCATAGGTAATAGGCCAAATGTATCTCTCAAACTTCCTGAAATCAATAGAAAATACAAAAAGGTAAATGAGGAGATTTTGCTAGCAGTTGAAGGAAACAAGAATTTCATGCTTTTGGTTGTTAACAATCTAAAACAAACATTAGGCTTTTGTTCTCCCTAGCTTCTTACTCATCGTAGTTATAATGCACTATCGAACTATTTTTGATATCTTTCCCAAAGAATCTAACAAGTTATGTATCACTAATTATCTTGTGAACTCATTGGCAAATCATAGTTTTTACCTTGTGAGTCTTAGAGTATAGCATTACTAACGCTTGCCCTGGATCCAAGATTAACTATTACCTTTTGGGTCTAAAGTGAATTAAATGAGAAGGCGGGAATTATTAGATGGAAGGGCTCTAAAATAACTATTATATGTCTTTTCCTAATTTCTACCTCTCTTTTGAAGCAAGTAGTGAATATAGGCAGTCCTTAATATTGGCCGACTGTAAGAAATCAATTGAAATAATGATATGGAACTTCCTCTACTTCATTAATCTGCTAGGGTTCCCACAAACCTAGCTAAGGGAATTAGCCACTCATAGTTGCAAGACAATTCATGGAATTCATAGATAAAATCATAAAATCGATCTAACAATAATGAAAGAAGAAAATCCAAAGTCTCAAGTTGAATATCGAACTAAAAAAAAATAGGGAACAATAAGATCCCAAGGTCACAAGTCAATCTTGGAATCAAAAGATTGTTGTAAGAGTATAAAGTAGCCCCTAAGGTTCCCTCTAGGAATTAGCTAACTAAACAACGTAAAAAGTACATGGAAACCCTCAAAATCAAACCCTAAATAAAAGAGAAACACTTAACTAAAAATTCATAATAATGAATAAAAGTATTGTAGGAGTTTATTTAGGTTACATAGAAAGCCTAGGAAATAAATCAAAATGATCTGAGAAAAGTTTGTCGGCGACTACCTACGGACCCACCTATGGGCCGTAGGTGGCACCTATGCCCCATAGGTTCGGTGCTATTGGTGGTGCTCCTCTGTAGTTTTCAACTTCTAATAGATACATACCCACGTATGTCTAGTAGGTGGTACCTATGGGGCGTAGGAACCGTTGTAAGTGGGTTTTTTTCTGCTTTTCATTCCGTTTCTTTGGGTTAGCTTCCAACACCAACTTTTCTACAAAATCACTCGAAAAACTCATCAAATACAAAAACATAGAATTAATTGCATGCATATTCTCCAATTTTAAACATCAAAAGTGCTATAAAACCATGGCACATCAGGGGCTTTGAGTTTGCCATTGGTGATTTTATTTACTTGAAACTTTCACCTATGAAAGTGGTGAGCAGGTTTGGGAAGTAAGGAAAGTTGAGTCATTGCTTTATTAGTATTTTTGAGACTATAGGTCAATTTAGAAAGGTATTCTATAAGTTAGATCTGTCAGTTGACTTAGCAGTAGTGCATCTAGTCTTTCATGTTTCCTTGCTAAAGAACTGTATTATTGATATTTCATCTATTATGCCTTTAAAAAGTATAGGCTTGAAGATAATCTCTCTTATAAAGAGCTTTCTATGAAAATCCTTGATCATCAGTTTGGTAGGTTAAGGAATAAATATATTGCATTGGTAAAGGTTCTATGGCAAAATCATTCAGTAGAGGGAGCTACTTGGGAGGCATAGGTAGACATGGTGACCAAGTACCCCCCCTATTATCCCTTCGAGCTTAGTCCTAGGTTGAGGTAACAGTTTGCCCTGAATTAATTAATTCTTTTTATGTCTTGTCAGCCAATAATTTTAAGGTCATAGAATCTGTCCATGAGTTTGAATCAACCCACGTTTAAAATATTGATGAGTACCATGTCAATGTTCATCTCTTAGAGACTCAATGTAGGAATTTCAAGTATAGATAGTGTAAAAAAGTTCCTATAATATCAAGATAAGTGGTGAAGAAAATATGGTAATTGTATCCCTTTCCCCTAAACTTCTAACAATTCCATTTGGGGTTGAATGACCCCAAGGAGAGATATTATAATGCCTTAGAAAATCCAAGCCTAGGCTAGCAATATACTTTAAGTACATGTAGGGTAAATCATAAATTTTTAATAGTATGAGCGGGGATTTTCCCATGTACCATGTCCACAAGAACCACCTGACCCATAAACAATAAACCTCTCTTGCCAATTAATTTCAAAAGGATAAATCAACATGAAATAAGTGTAACATCCAAATTCAAAACCATTATTGAGTTCCGGGCCTACCAAAAGATAGATTCCTAAATTAACTTTCCAATGAATCTAATTTTGCTTTAATTCATCATCGAAGTATAACATTATTCCTTTTTATTAAAGCAAAGATCTACGATGAGATACCACGAGATCAACCATGAACATGGTTAAATTGTATAACAATATAATCATCTTATTTGATCTAACAATCCCAACTTTTAAAGGTTGCCAACATGTACCCTTATTCCATAAGAGGAAACCATGATCATCCTTTGAAACCACGGTCACCTGGCACAATCATTAGTCCCGTAGATTCTTGACATAACCAGCAAACATACAAACTAAGTTATGATCAAAGGTAGATCCCATGATCATACCAAGGATTGTCTGATCATATTTAGACATCTCTCATCTAGCTCCCAACCATGAATGAAACACATGATTATAGGTTGGTCCCATGATCTTGGGATGATATCTCATGAAGCTACTAACCACAAGTGAAACCCACTATCATGGGTTGGTCTCACGATCATGGGAAGGTCCCATACGACCCTTCATACAGTTTATAGTTATGAAATTTTAAGGGCCATATCGGTTTTTTCCCACTTATTTAACACCAAAATTACATAATTTTGGTTATGTCAAGGGCCATTAGTAGGGTTTATATGACCCTATGCCCGCATTACTTAGATTATTATGCAATACTTTATTTCAGAAGAGAAAAAGAGATGATTCCTTTTATCCCAAGGCCAATTAGGGTTTATTTTATTTAGGTATCCAACTCTAAAGAATTCTTCAAAGTTATCATCTCCAAGTATGTGGGATTTCATCAATGGGTCTGCTTTAACCTATTATGCCCTAAAGTAAACTCAACTCTCTAATTTAGTTCCTTTTTTATAATTTTGGGTTATGGATATTGGTAAATTCATTCATATCGCAGTATTTTGGTGTTATTGAGTTATTATCCCTATTTTAGCATGAAATCCAATGTTTTTGATTTATTATGATCCTAAACCCTAGTTACATTATAAATCTCATAATTATTGGACTTGAGCTATTAAATTCTATAAGTGCATTCAGCTTATAAAATTGACTCTATCGATACGGTGGGTTATAAAAACCATATGACCTAAGATTTTATGCATTTATTATTGGATGATATATTTCCTATTTTACATATTTTTAATGTTCTTATATAGTGAATTTCTTTAGTTATCAAATTATAATCATTAGTGAGCATTTTAGTTGTTAGTGATGTTCAATTGGGAGTAGTACTTAGCACCAAGTGGATGCAAGTTGGAAGGCTGATCTGCTAGTTTAGGATGAGACCTTTAGTAGAAGTTGTTTAGTCCCAAATCTATGGCACCACTATAGGTTCTAAAGGGTCACCCTCAGATTAAGCTTAACACCTTAGTCCTTTTGGACATCAGTGTAGTGGATCCACATCAGTCGATGTTTGTGCCCTTGGCAAGTTATTGATCACCTTCCCGTTAGGGTCATAGGTTACACCACGATTAGCTCATATTAGATATGTTGGTTATTATTAACTCCTATAGTCCACATCTTATAGTTCAAATTTTAGATTCCTACATGACATTGTGTTCAGTTATTCATTATATTTTACATCATCTATTCATTACTTGGTCTTGCATTAGTTATCATGTTACATTTACCATATTTAGTTCATATTAGTTAAACTCTTATCTTGCATACTAAATACATTCAATGTACTAATCACATACTTTCTTTTGTGCTATATTGTCTTTTATATAGGTCCTAACGTTTAGCATCAAAATTTTACCTAGAGTTATCTCTTTCTATATCAATCACAATAATTTTTGTGAGTTCTTATCATTCCTTTCATCTTAATCATTTAAAAATTTTAAATTATTAGAGTTGTATAGGGTATTTTCCCTTTAACTCATTGATGATGTCTAAGCAACACTTCCTTTTAGATTATGATATAGTCGCTGTCAAGATATAGTAACCCAACTATGGTTAGGGTTGAATCCCAAGGTAACATATGTCTTGGATCTTAGTAGTTGTAGGCAATGGGAAAAATAGGAAAAGTAAATGGGAGATTTGCTTTTAGTAATCTCGAACAAAGAACAGTATTAACTTGATTGAAATCAGTCGTGAGTGAAAAGTAAAATTGTGTTACACCTGGCTTCTCAGCTCGATAGGCTTATCGTGCATTGTTGAACCAATCCAATACTTTGCATGTAGAATCAATAAGTTATATACCTTCTACAATCTTTCAAACAAGTAGAAGGATTTCACCCTTTAACTTTTGAGTCTCAGGGTGTTACCTTACTAACCCTTATATTGATCCCAGTTAACTATAACCCTTTGTGTCTCAAGTTATCAAATGAAACCTAACCATCTTATATATATAGAACCTAGAATATTTGATTAACAATTAAACTCCAAATTACTATTGTCTTTATCTTGTCCTAGTCACTACTCCTCTTTTGGAGTAAGTAGCAATATTTAGGCGAGATCTTAATGTGTGCACCCATTAAGAAACCAATCATAACGAAGATAAAGAAATGTATGCCATTAGTATTAGTTCAGATCAACAATTGCACTTTCTCTACTTCATCAATTCTCCAGGGTTTCCACAACCCTAGCTACGAGTTTAAGCATGTCATAATTGTGATAAAATCAATAACATTCATAATAAAAAGCATAGATAAAATCAGAATGAAAAGCTGAATAAGAACCCACAACTGTAACTGAATAATCTATAAAAATCAATACAATGAAATCCCAAGATCAAAGATGGATCTTTAAATTAAAATATATTTCTATGTTTTAAAAGTATGTAGATCCTACTAAAATGTATATAGGGGGTATTTATAGTACATTAGAAAATCCTAAAAATAAAGCCCAAATAAATTACAAGAAAATCAGGTCTGTGGCCATTTATTCACTGTACCTGCAGTCTGGTACAGGTGCAGATAGTACCTATGGTCTGGTACAGGGTGCAGGTGCAGACCGCAGGTTGTGGACGGACAATTTCCTGCAAGTTAGCTCTCAATATTTTGGGATTTCTGGCACATACTTTGTCTATATATTGTTCGTTGGTATACATGGGGTCCATGGTTTGACTTAGTAGGTGCTGAGAGTCAGTTTTTGATCTCTTCTTTGACTCTCAAACATGCAGTGATCAAGATCATGCCGAAAAACATTCTAAACATCCATAATTGCTCAAAAAGGGGCAAAACACCTTTTTTTTAACTTTTTCAGTAATTTAGCATCCAAAATATGATTTCTTTCAAAATATACCCAAAACAGATCATATCAAATAAAAAGGCCTCATAAAATTGCATATATTCCTTCTTTTAAGCATCGAAAGTTCTATATTTATATAGCACAACACTTATCATAGTAGATGTTTTTCGGCCATGTTGTTAGATTGTCAGCATATGATCTCAAACTTGGTTATTATTATTTAGTATATTTGAATAATTATTATATTATCTAATTCATCTTCTGCATAAGTGTTTATTTATAAGTTATTATATATATTCTTAGTGTTTTGCTAGGCCATGGGTTAGCTTTGAGTCACTAGTGATTCTGAGCATCATTTTACGTCTAGGGGGTAGTATCATGCCGTAACAAGGTCCTTAGGTATGTTGTATATTTATTTAAATCAAGAATTATATCTATTTCTATATTATTAGTATGGTTATGTGTTTTAGTTGATTTTTGAATTATAGTACTGTTGTTTTTAAGTAATTCCTCTTAATAATGTTTGGGTTGTAAGGTTCTTCCTATTAAGTTAGAATCAAATAGGTGTCCACATTATCTTATAATTTATGTCATGATAGTTGGTATCATATCCCAAGGTTACCAATCTGACAAGTACAAGAAAATACCGCATAGAGTCTTGTGGATGTGTGTGTAGGCATCCACATCAAATCATTGGGAAACTTTAAGGTAGCTAGGATTTATTCCGTTTATTCTTTTCTATCATTCTATCTTAGTTTAGTGTTGACATGGTTTGAGTTCAGTTTATATATAGTCTATTCTAAATGTATCTTGATGAATCCAATTGGTATCTAATCAATTTCAATTGATATCTACACAATTTTGATTGGTATATTGATGAGTTCAAGTCATGATTGGACTTTTGTCTATATGATTATGTGATAATAAACACACACATACATATATATATATATATATATTAATTGTTGTTCATCGAGGCAATAGTAAAATTTAAAAGTGCTAAGACTACTAAAAATTATGACATGTTGGTGTAATGCTGAAATATTTTGCTTATTAATGAGATAATGAAAAAGAACTAAGACTGCTAGAGGGTAAGAAGTTATCATTGCATTTTTTTTATTATTTCACCACAGTGAAACCATTTTTCACAGAAGATATCCTCTTTCCACTAGGAAGTGATTATTGTAGCACACTTAAGATAAATTAGAAGTCCACTACATTATAGGATTTTTTGCCATAGCACCTTTGCTGAAGCATAATACCATTCGGCGTAATGGACAAGCGTGAGGCAAAATGTTTTGAATTTCAGTAGATAGGAGGAAGGTAGAATGCTTAAAATTTAGTCCTTTAGTCAAGGACTTCATTTTTCATTCAATTCAGGTGTGTTCATCTTCTAATAGGCGATTTTACAAATTATAATGTCCTACAAACAATACCATTATTTCCCTACGTACAAGCAATGACATTAATGTTTAAAACAATAATAAAATGTATCCAAACATATAGAAATGTAAATAAAGTTATCTAAAAAATGGACCATGAAGGGCAAACAATTAGCGTACCCAAAAATTAGAAGAGATGATGGGTGGAAGATACACCATCATAGGGCATAGATAGTTGTTTCATTTCTTTCAAAGCTTGAACAACCAAAATTATGCTAATCCCCATCACCCATGAATGAGAAATTTTTTGTATATTTTTGTCACCTTTGGGGCTTTTATACTTAGGGATAGGGTTTTGAGCCCATTTTATATCTCGATGAGAATATTAACCAAGGAGCACCTTTTATTCTTCTCAGTATCTAGATTGGCATGGCCGGAAGCTCTACATGAGCTTTATGTAGAGACACAGAGGCAACATAAAGGGAACCCAATGGACCCATAATGCTCAAATTTGTGGACTCTTAGGAAGGCACTGACGAACTCCTCTCAGGAAGGCACTGATGTCCCTCAGCTAAGTCAAACCCTATGTGCTTAAAAAGGCTTGTAAGTTGCGAAGAGCCCGCCTAGCTATAATACACCATCACCTGCCAATGTTCTCTACCTCAAAGACAATTTTTCCTTTATTATTGCTACACCCTATTCACTCCTCACTCTTAATGGTTTAAAAGATACGTCTCACTCGATGATAACACCACCCCATTGCTTAGGCACATAAGCTTGCTGGCAATGAGTAGTAATCATGGAAGGGAATGGAAGGTACTTCTCAGTAAATGCATTAAAGTACCTCAACTTCTTCAGAATATATGCCCTACATTCTCCAACACCCTGTCCATGACAAAAGTAACCACTAATGACTGTGGATAGGTCATATCTCTGATTTTGCTAGAAGGAAGAATCCTTCTAGAAATAAGTTAAACCATTGACAAGTATTGAGGGTGAATTCAGTAATTTTAATCCCCTTATGGTTATTGACCCTTTTGTTGTTCTCCTTCTCACCATCTACCATCAATATGTTCACTAGCCTTTGCCTATCGTTTAGGCCATCTCGAGCCTTCAGCTCATCCTCTAGGGTATTTGATAGCCTTACAGCTTCATTAATGGTGGATGACCTAACTCGGTTATTCATACCCTAGATATGAATCATTAGTTCTAGGTAATATAGTTTACTATTAGTATCGTAGCGTAAAACTGCCTCACCCAATTCTTAAAACAACTGTAGGGATACTACACAAATAATATCCACTTAATCTCCTATATCTAGTAATAAAATTAAACTTCCTCCTCTACCATACTCATCCTCACATAACCACACTCATGGATGAGGCCTTCAACTCTCTACTTTATATGCCTCATCTTACATTAAGCACCAACAAACCTTTTTTAAGAAATATTACTGGCCCCATCAAATATGATAAGTAGTATCGATCAAGGCAGTGTGTTATAAAAATGTTTTTGATGACCTACAATAAGGGATTAATAATAAAATCATGGAAGTCATTGAAAAACTAGATCAGAAATTTTAATCCCTCCGAGCAGTGATTCTGATTCTGCCTCTAGGCTTTCACTACACCAAGTAAAGTTTTTATTATAGTGAGGCTACCTCAGAAATAAAGGGCTTGATAGTGTGGACAACACCTCCATAAAGAGGCTATATTCACTATGGCGAGCCTGATACATAGAAATACCTCACATGAAGTGGAGCCATTATCCCAAGTAAGGTCCCTAAACCCAAAAATATGTTTTCCAATATTTTTTTTGTATTACTAGTTTTTAACACATATCGGGCATTTGTCATGGTTTATGACTTCTACACTTCATTTTTATAATGACCAACACCCAAATCAAGTCCCTACAGCTAAAATCTTTTAACAACTTCTAGTTAGCCCATACTATTTTCGAGCTCAAACCTCTATCAAGTCCATAATACCTATACCAAGAATGTTGTAGGAATATTGAGAATGTAAATTAAACTAGCATTCTTCAAATTGACTTCCTACAAGAGAAATCCAAACCTTTTTCACTTGAAAGCCCAATTTAGTTTCAAGTCAAGTGATTGGGCCTAAGAAGTGCAATATAGAAGTCTTAAGCAATGATATATTGTAACAAAAGAGTTATTTACTTAGAGAAATCGAAGTAGGGGAATGTAACAAAGAAGATTCTTAAGTTTGAGAGAGTTGCATTTTTTATCCTATGGGGAAATAAGACCTCTTTTTGTTCCTTTAATTTTCCTAAGGTCTCGCTGTTGTGGCTCGTTTCCCACTATAGCAAACTAGCAATAGCAAGAAATCTATCACTATAGAGGTTCATGTATTGTATCACATTATGATTTCATGGCTCATCACCAATGCTTAATCATATTCTTTTGGGTATTATGTGTACTTATAGAAACTTGCAAGAATAAATTCTTCCATAAGATTAGAATTAGAAGAAAAATAAGAAAATACATGCATAGTACTCAATCCAATACTTTTTTTATCTAAGGAATCTTGTCAGAGAGATCGAGTGTGAAATATACAGTATATTCCTCCTCCTCCAGTCATATCAATGAACCTTACAAAAAATTGAATCAAACTTTAAAAAGAAATCTATGATAATACATGACTAGACCTAAACTATGGCTATATATATAATTTAAGTAGCTAAATTAAGTGATCAGAATCAAACCAGGGTCAAATTGTCCATTTCCATTTTTTTTAAAATCAAATTTATGTAAAGTATTCAAAATCCCATTTTGAGTCAAAAAATGGTATTTTATAACCAACATATCAAAAAGCTGAGGGTTCAAAATCAACATGTAAAATAGAGTAAGCAAACCAATTAAATAGAAATAATCTCTCCGCCAATGCACATCCTAGATGATCTACAATCATCTACAATAGGAAAATGTGCCACCCTAGGGAGAATTATCATAAAAGAGTGGTATAACTAGCTACAAGCTCGAAAGAATCTAAACTAAGGGATGTATCTACACGAGACTAGACAAGGGCATCAAACGCTAGTCTCAATGATATGAAGTATACAAAACCAAGTCATAAAGAAGAAGTGACTATAGTATCTAATTACTTCAAGGAAAAATTCTACTCTAAGGCCTCTAAAAGCACAAAGATGAGGAAAATGACCTAGAGGTCATAAAATTTTCACAACTAAAAGGGATTTCGTCCTCGAAAGTTAAGACTTAAGAAGTACATAAAGGATCAAACATGTGAGGATACTAGGCCTGCATGTATTTTTTGATCTCTCAATAGCCTCCTTGACTGAATGGTGTCTCCACTAAATCTTTAACACTAAAATCTCTCTAGAGCGCAAGCTTCTAGCATTTCTTGATAGAATAGTTACAGATCATCCTTGAAAGTCAGCCTATCATCTAATTGAACTGAATCCCACTGGAATATGTTATACTCATTTAGAATATTACTTTAGAATATTGACACATGGAAAATAGGGTTAATGGAACAAAATATTAGAGGCAAGGCTAGCTTATATGCTAAATCCTTATCCTTCTATAAAGTCTTAAATGGCACAATGTACTTAGGGTTAATCTTGCCTCTTTTCCCAAATAACATCATGCCCTTCATGGGTGACACTCAAAGAAACACATGATCACTATCTCCAAACTCTAATACACAAAACCTATGGTCATCATAACTCTTTTGTCTACTCTGAGCTACCCAAAGTCTTTTCTAAATCATTTAAACCCTATTTATTAATTCTATAAGAAATCAATACCCTATTATCTAGCATGCAAACCTCTCTGCACTATAGGAAGACTAAATAGGTAGAAAGTGGGACATAATTGATCAATTATCCCTAATCATGGCAAACTAATCATGAAATCCAGTGTAATTTGCTCCTACTTCAACTCAAGACTAGGTAGCCTTTAAGAAAAACCACTGGGGCTCGAATTCTTGAACTTTATATTATGATAACATAAACAACAAAACACAAAGTTCACTATTATCTAGTATAATAAGCCTCCTGATACTCCAACTATAGATTTTAGCGCATAAGGAATAATGGAATATCTAGTATCATAAGCCTCCTGATATATCAACTATTATCAAATCACCATCTCTTGGAATGTGGATATGATCCTCAAATCTTAATACACCCTTTAGATCCAAGGTGTCCTTCTTGGGCTCACCTCTTAACACCTGATCTCGAATGACATGTAGTTGACAATTCTCAAACAACCACCCCAGAATCTACTCCAACAAAGAATAAAGAGCCTCATCAAAGGCAAAAATCTTCCTAGGGTCAGCAATATCAAGCAAACCCACCTTTTGGCGAAGTATTAGACATTCAAGGCCAATAGTCGCTCCAAGATTAAAAGAAAAACTAAACTCCCCTACTTATAATATTCCTGCTCAAGGAATCTACAACCCTCTATGCCTTACCCAAATGGTATACAATAGAAATATCATAGTCCTTTAGAAACTCAAGCCCCATGCACTACCTCTAATGAAGATACTTGTAGCTCAAAATGTATTAAAGACTATAATGATCATGAATATCTCACAATGAATGCCATAAAGGTAATTCCTCTAAATCTTAACTACTAAAATAACTACCACTAATACCAAGTCATGGGTGGGATAGTTATGCTCATGACCTTTAGTTTTATAAAAGCATATACAATTACTCAACCTTTCTATATTAAACTACAACCCAAACCAATAGCTAAATCATTACATTAAATTGAAAATGCCTTGTCATAAGTGGTAGAGTTAAAATCAGAACAAACATGAGTAAGGCCTTAAGCTTCAAAAAGCTTGCCTCACACTTAGTGGACACTAAAGTAAGACATCTTTCTGAGTCAATATGGTCAATACCATTTCTATGGAAGAGAACCCATCAATGAACCATCTATAGTAATATTCTAAATTAAAACTATAAACCTCAATAGGAGAAGTGGCCCTTGTTCAATCATAAACTGACTCAAATTTGTCAGTCTACCATAATCCCTTTCTTTGACACTAAATTCCCCAAGAATGGTATTGAATTATGTTACACCTCATAATTTACGATAAAAATCAGAACAGTCAATCAAATGAATATACTTAAACACAATGATTTTACGTTAAGTAAGTGTGATGGTCAATTTTCCAGCATGGGGACATCTTTTGAGATAAAGTGAGATCATAGAAAATCTCCTAACTCAAAGATGAGTGGAGAACTTTTCTACCAATCGAATTTTTAGTAGATGTACCTACTAGGGTAAGCTTCCAATGACCATTACTTCTAAAATATAATGAGTTAGGTAGGATACTATATACCAAATATAGTTTGTTCAAGTCTTCTTTCCAAGCTTCTAATTTCACCTAAATTCTATTTTGGAGTAGAAAGTTATTTTTATTTTACTTGAAAGTATTTGTTGACGAGTTGTCAACTAGGTGACTAATAAGTTGATCAACCATCAACTAGGTTATGAGATGTTAACCCAAGTTGTTAACCTTAACTAGTAAATGGCAAGATTAGCTAGATATTGATGACTAGGTTAACAAGTTGTCACTAAAATGATGGGTTGTCAACCTATCCATCAAATAAAGAATCTTTGCAATTTTTTTATTTTTTTAGTGTAATTTGGTATTTTCCTCACCCAAAACTCCTCCCCCATGTCTTAAATCATTCAATAAGACTTGTATATAAATTTTCTATCATTTTTTAAATTTATCCTATCCTCTGCACTCTCAGATAGAAAAGTTAGGGGTTTTTTCCTAAAATTTATACTTCTAAGGCTCAAATTCAAGGTGTCACAAATTTGATTCATCTAAAAGGCATGTTTCTCATCCCTAACTTGTATTTTTACATTGTGATATTTATTTACTAAATATTCATTTGTTTTGCTGATGGGTTTGAACTTAGGTTAAGGGTTTTTATATGATTAACATTTAAATTACTTATTTTTATTTTTAGTGGATTATTCATGCTTTAACTGATGGTTTCTGGGACTAAATTAATGCATTATGATATTGAATGGAATGGGTGACCCCTAAATTGATGGACTTTTTGTTTGATAATGGTATTAACCTTAACCCACTTTAAAAATCTTTGTTTGACATATAATTTGCATTATTTAACTTTCCTTTGAAATATTGCCTTGCATTGAGGGATTAGAGATACTAAAAATATTTTTGGAATGCCCTTGGTGACCATGGTTTTGGAATTTAAATCAAACTTAGAAGTCTAATGGTTACATAGATTAGCTTGGTATAATTATATAAGCTTTTAATGATATTGGTATGACGATACCAATTCATTAAATTCCTTAATGAAAGACCCTTGGGTTAATGGTTGGGTTTATGTGAAAACTATTTTAATTTTTACTTAAAGGAAATTATATAGTCACCATGAAGGTGTAGGTCCTGGGGGGAAGGCAAAACACTAAAAACCACATTTACTGACATGGGTGTCTATGTGATAGTGTTCTTGGTGCACACATTATATTTTTGATGGTTATCCCCTTGGTGTCTTTAGCCTTTATTCAATTTCCTTAGTTCGTATGGCTATCACGCACTGGGGCTTTTCAGCCGGGAGAGCTGAATGCATATAGCCTGAAGGTGCCTTTAGGATATAGCGAGCTACACAATTCAGGCTAATAGTTTAAACTCTTATTTTCATTACCGTTATTCCTATACCAGGATCCTAAATATATATATATATATATATATAAATGTTATGTATGTGATTTTTTTTAGTTTTTGAAATAGATTTATTTTATCCCATTCCCTAAGTTACATGCTAGTGCTTGCCTCCATTGATCATCCCTAGATGATGCATCATTTTATGATTTAGGGTCCGAGGGCTTTTTAGTTGCTCTTGTGCCATATTAGGTGGTTTGGGGCACTTTTTTCCTCTTTTGTAAGGTGGTGAGCCTCTATCTTTTGAAAATACCTACCATTTCATTAGGTTTCTTTTCATATTTTAGGAATTGTAAATTTTCTTTTCATGATTGGAGGCATGTCCCGGCCTAGTTTGGTATTTCTAATTTAGAGGATATGTGGACAAGTATTGGGGTTGTTGATTGTTTTGATTCTTAGAGTTTACATGTGACTATCTATCCTTCTTATTACTATTTAGTTAGCTTCTACCATATTATATTATTATGCCTTGGTAGTTGTCTAAGGGGTTGGTCTTGGCCATGGTGGGCTTGAGATACCCATCACGACTAGGCCCTGGTTTGAATTATAACAAGCTTTGTATCGGAGCATGGTTCAAGGTCATTGGATGTTTAGAAATTTATGTAGAGTAGAGTCTTGTTTATGGGTGTGTAGCGTACAATACTTATAAAAAAGGCTTTGAGGAATTTAGGAATGTTTTTTTCTATTGTGTTTTATTTCGAGCTATAGAGTCTAGTTGTCATGAAATTTCTCTAATTTATGGATAACTTACATTTTAGATCATGCCTCCCAAAAGATATGATGGTTATAGAAACTCTGCTAGAACCTCTGTCCTTCTTGAGGAGAATGTGGAGGGAATGCATTTTATTTAAGAAGTGCAAACCTGATCTAGCAACCCTACACCTGATACTCCACGTGTGGTTCCACCAGTCCCTACTAGTCAACGTTGGGCTTTTTGATCTAGTGATACTTATGCTCAGCTTTCTTAGGGAGACATCTCTAATACAGAGTACCATTAGTCTATCACATACTTGCTCAACTTGTGGCACCTCAGTCTTGCCAATCTGATCATGTTGGTTCTACCATTAGTTCATCTGAGGTCACTTAGGTTAGCCAGTTTATAAGGTTGAGGGGTATCTTCAAGGGTTTATTAATGATACAGAGAAGATTTTTAAGGTAATTCTTGCCTATCCATTGAAAGATATGACTTGCCAGTTGTATGAAGAGTGGGAAGCAATGATGCATGATAATGTTAAGCTGGAGATATGGGAAAAGATTTTAGGTTCTTTTCTTTATAACATATTTCCTCAAGAGTTTAAAGAGGCTAAGGTCAAAGAGTTTATGAACTTGAGGTAGGGTAAGATGATTGTTAAAGAATATGAATTGAGATTCTAGCAGTTGTCCTATTATGCTTCGATGTTAGTACCTAATATGAGGTCCAAAATAAGGAAGTTTACTTCTAGCTTATCTCATGATTTGGTATTGAAGTGTAAGGTTGCAATGTTGAATAATAGTATGGACATCTCCAGGCTGGTGGTATATATGCAGTAGTTAGAGAATGAGAAAAATAAGAAGGCAAAGATGGGAGAGAGGTATAGAAAGAAGTTTAGACAATTAGAGTAGGGTGTAAATTAGCAGAACAGTGGGAGACATGGTATACAATGGACTTAGAAGAAGAATTGAAGAAATTCATATTCGACAGCTAGTACTACTTATCCTAAGCCTTCTGGTGATCGTCGTTTTCAGGCTAGTAGAAGTCCTACGGCATAGGGTGCCTAATCTTGGGTTTAGTAGAGTTTAGTCAGCCTCGCCTTTTCATTTGTATCAATTATTTTGGTAGATTTACCATGTGTACTATGAGGAGGGGAGGATCTTATTTTAATAATTGTTAGCTTGGTCATCTACAGCAGAATTATCCTATATCTAAAGTTGCCATAAGAGCTAATAAGGTCTCGGTTGACACTTTTGAAGCTCTTGCACCTAAGGGCACTACTTCAGGTACCATCTATGGATGAAATTACCTCTATGCATTTGCTACTCATCAGAAACTTGAGGCATCCCTAGATATTGTAACTAGTATTTTATAGCTCTTCTCCCATGATGCTTATTATTTGCTTGATTTGGGTTCTGCCATATCCTATGTGACCCCTTATGTGGTTGTACACTTTTGCTTTTGTCCTAAAAATATTTTTGATCCTTTTTTATGTCTATTGTTGTGGGTGATTCCAATGTTTCTAGAAAAATCTATAGGGGTTGTGTGGTGTCCATCTTTTATAAGAAGACATTGGTGGATTTGATAAAATTTTATATGGTAGAGCTTAATATAATCTTGGTGATGGATTGGCTCAATTTATGCAATGCTTCTTTGGATTATAGGAGCCATAAGGTCAATATCCATTTTTCAAAAAAACTAGTGACTGAATGGGATGGGAGTTCCTTAGTGCCTAAAAGAAGGTTTATTTTTTGTCTTAGAGCTTAGAAAATGATTTCAAAATGGTGTCTATATTATTTAGTTTAGATAAATGATTTTAACTCTGAGAGTCTTTCATTGCAATCTGTCCCATGGGTAAATGGGTTTCCTGCTATTTTTTCTGATACTCTTCCTAGAATTCATCCTGATAAGGAAATAGAATTTTAGACTAATCTTCTACCAAATACCAATCCTATTTTCATTCTTCTTTATAGAATGGCTCCGACTGAGCCAAGGGATAAATGAGTAGTTAAAGAATCTTCTTGATAAGGGTTTCATCCTTCCTAGTGTTTCTTTGTAGGGTGCTTTTATACTTTTTGTGTTAAAGAAAAATAGGTCTCTTTAGATTTGTGTAGACTATTGGCAGTTGAATAAAGTGATAGTAACAAATAAGTATCCTCTTCCTAAGATTGATGACCTCATTTATCAGCTTCAGGGTATTAGGTCTTTCTCTAAGATTGACCTTCATTTGGGCTATCATCAGCTAAAAATTAGGGAGGTTGATATTCCCAAGACTGATTTTTTAACTTGATAGGACCATTATGAGTATTTGGTTATGTCATTTGGGTTGACTAATGCACTAGTTTCTTTCATGGATCTTATGAATTGGGAGTTTAAGTATTTTCTAGATTTGTTTGTTATAGTATTCTTTAATGACATCTTGTTATACTTTAAGAGTGTGGAGGACCATATCAATCACCTCCAAATTGTGTTGCAGAATCTTAAGGACTAGATATTGTATGCAAAAAATTTTAACTATGAATTTTTGTTAAGTATTGTAACCTATCTTAAGCATATTATTTATTGTAAGGGGATCAAAGTTTATTCACAGAAAGTTGAGGTAGGTTAGAAGTGTCCTAGACCCACTACTCCAACTGACATTAGAAGCTTCTTAGGTTTAGAAGGATACTACAATAGGTTTGTGGAGAGTTTTTTATCTATTGCTGCCCCACAGACAAGGTTGACTCAGAAAAAGTTTAAGAGTTTATGGTTAAATTCTTGTAAGGGTAGCTTTGATAATTTAAAGGATAAGTTGACTTTTACACCAGTTTTAACCCTGCCCAAGGGCACTGATAGGTTTGTTATGTATTATGAAGCATCCCTTGTAGGGCTGGTCTGTATGTTGATGCAGCATGGTAAGGTTGTATCCTTCTTCTAAAAATCTTAAGGTTCATGAGAGAAATTACCCGAATAAGAATTTAGAGTTGGGGATTTTTGTTTTAGCTTTGAAAATCTGATGCAATATATGGTGAACATATGGTTATTTATTCAGACCATAACCGCTTATAGTATGTGTTTACGCAAAAGGAATTAAACGCCAGGAAGAGGTGATATATTGAGATACTCAAGGATTATGATATGAGCCTTTGCTACCACCCAAGTAATGTTAATGTTGTTGTTGATGCTCTTAAAAGGTTTTACATGGAGAGATTTTCTCATACTGTTTACAAAAAAGAGTGTTTGGAAAGGATATTCACATGTGTAACTTTGGAGTCTTATCTATAAAACTATGAGGATGGGGGAGTGATTGTTAAAGAAGTGGTTAAATCATCTCTTGGTTCTAAGGTGATTGAGAAATAATGTTTTAGATCCCATACTTTCGTATATTAAGGATGGCGTGGGTCAGCAAAAGGTTATGACATTCGAGATTAGAGAAGATGGCATTTTGAGGTTCGAAGGAAGATTATGTGTTCTTAATTTTGATGGGTTGAGGGAAAGAACTTTCACTGAGGCTCATGAGTTTAGATATATAGTTCATTTGTGTTCGAGTAATATGTACCATGACTTAAAGGAAATATATTGGTGAAATAATAGGAAGAGAGATGTGGAAAATTTTGTTGCTAACTATGTGATTTATAAACAAGTCAAGGTTGAACATTTAAAGCTGGTGGCATTTCTCAACAGATAGAATTGCCCATGTGGAAGTGGGAGATGATTAATAGGGATTTTTTATGGGTCTTCTGTGCAATCAGTATAATTCTATTTGGGTCATTGTGGATACGATGACTAAGTCTGCTCACTTCTTGCCTGCGAGGACTAATTACTTGCAAGAAAATTATGCTATGTTGTTTATTTAGGAGATAGCTTAGTGGTATGGAGCACCAGTCTCCATCATCTTAAACTGAGGTACGCATTTTTTCTCACTTCTCGCGTTTATTTCAAAAAGGTTTGGGCACTTAGGTGAATATTCGTATTGTTTTCCACCCTAAAATTAAAGAAAAAATGGAATGAACTATTCATACTTTGGAGGATATTCTAAGGGCCTATGCAATTGATTTCAGAGGTAGTTGGGTTTACTTGCCTCTTATTGAGTTTTCCTATAATAATTGTTATCACTCTAACATCCAGAAGGAACCTTTTGAGGCTCTTTATAGTATAAACTGCAGGTGTCTTGCTAAATGGTTTGATGTAGGTGAGATTAGGTTATTGTTCCTGACATAGTTCACCAAGCAATAAAAAAAGTGAATATGATTAGATAAAGGCTTAAGACCACTCAAAGTCTCCAAAAGCCTTATGTGGATGTAAGGTAAAGGGATTTGGAGTTTGGGGTTAGTGATTGGGTGTTCTTAAAGGTTTCTTCTATGAAAGAAGTTATGAGATTTAGGAAGAAGGGAATGATCTGTTTCTATTATATTGATCTATATCATATTTTGAGGAGAATTGAGAATGTCTCTTATGAATTAGACATACCAATGCATTTGGCTTTGATTTATCCTATATTCCATGTGTCTATGCTAAAAAAGTGTATGTGTGACCCTTCTTTGATAGTGTCAGTCGAGGATGTTGGTTTTATAGGTTCATTTTCATATGAGGAAATACCAATTTAAATATAGATATAGGAAAGTTTGTTTATTGAGGAAAAAGGATGAAGGTTTAGTGAAGGTTTGTGGAGAAATCAAAAGGAGGAAGAAGCTACATGGTAAGTTGAGGAAGATATGAAGGTCAAGTACCCATTCTTGTTCTCACTGTTGGATGAAAGTGTTTACGGTATGACTTTTATTTCCCCTCTTGCTGCATTTTAAATTTGTCCTTGAATTTCACTGTATTCTTACTATTTCATCGGTAAGGGTAACCTAACTTCTCATTCTACGAAGAATGATCCATAGGGGAGATAATGTAACACCCTACAATTTTGGGCTAGAATAAAAACCATCAATCCTATTTGTATATACCCGAACCCAATGATTCTATGTCAATATAAGTGTAATGGTCAATTCTCTAGGGTGGGGAATTTTTTAGAGATGACATAAGATCATAAGAAATCTCCTAACCCAAAGAGGAGTAGAGAACCATTCTACCAATTGAATATTTAGTAGATGTATCTACTTGGGTCAACTTTCAACAACCATTACTTCTATAATATATTATTTTAGGTGGCCTACTATGTACTAAATAAAAAGTTTTTGAGTCTTCTTTCCATCTCCTCTTATTTTACCTTAACCTAACATCAGAATAGAAAGGTATGCTCATTTTACTTAGAAGTGCTTGTCCACCAGAATGTGATGACTAAGTTGATAAACTGTCAACTAGGTGACATCTAAGTTGACAAGTTGTTAGCTAGGTGATGATACATCAACCCAAGTCATCAAAATTAACCTATAAATGGAAAAATCAGCTAGATATTAATGACTTGGTTGATGAGTTGTCACCAAATTGATGGGTTGTCAACCTAGTCGTCAGCTAAAGAATCCCTGTGATTTTATTCATTTCATTAGGGGTATTTTGGTATTTTCCTCTCTCCAAACTCCTCCCCCACAACTGAAATCATTCAATAAGTTTTGTATATTGATGTCTAGTCAGTTTTTCAATGCTTCCTCTCCTCTCTCCTCTCAAGAGATAGAAGTTAAGGTTTCTTCACCGAAATTTACAATCCAGGGCGCAGATTCAAGGTGTCGCAAATTTAGTTTATCTTAAAGGCATGTTGCTCATCCCTAACTTGTATTTTTACATTGTGACATTTATTGACTCTATATTCATGTGTTTTAAATGATGAGTTTGAACTTGTGTTCAGGGGTTTTAGCGGTTAACACTTGAATTGCTTATTCCTTCTTTAAAGTGGCTTATTTATGCTTTAACTGATGATTTCTGAACCTGAATTGATGCATTATGATATTGAATGGAATGGGTGACATGGGTTTCCTTATATTAATTGATTTGGTGGTTTAATAATGGCATTAACCTCAACCCACTTTAAAAATGTTTGGTTTAACTTATCTTTGGAACATTGTATTGCATTAAGGGATAATGAATAATAAAATTGTTTTGGATTACCCCTGATGGACACAATGTTGGAATTTAAATGGAACTTGTGAGTCTAATGGTTACATAGATTGGTTTATTCATATAAGCTTGCAAGCATATTGGTATGATGCTACCAAGTTGATAAATGTCTTAATGAATGACTCTTGGGTTAATGGTTGTGTTTATGGAGAAACTATTTTAGTTTGGGCTTAAAGGGAATTTGTAGCTCATCGTGATGGTGTAGGTTCTGGCGGGGACCAACACTAGAAACCATACTTGCCATCATGGGGGTCTTATGTGACCAGGTGATTGGTGTAGACATTATATTTAATTTGGCTATCTCCTTGGTGTCTTTATCCTTTCCTTGATAAACACATTAACCATCATGATTTTTTAGTTGGTTAATGTGTTTATCAAGTAATTGACTATTCTTGTGCTCTTGTTTTTCTATTCTAAGGTGTCATGACCTTTAGGATAAATTTAAGTCCCAAAAATGAATTGACCATATGATGGAGGGACAGTATGAAGAATGTAGGGAGTGTAGATCATGTCTTTAATGGGTTTAATATTAATTTTTAAATGATGATTTGCGATTAGGATGGAGATATACCTAAATGACCCACTTGGTTAATGAAATGACAAGATAACTTAGTGCATATAAAATAAAGACTCACATCCCTACTCAATGATATAGTTGTGAGACTAGTATATAACTTAGAGTGTGACCATCCCCGAGTTATATTATTGGCCTCGTAAATCAATAATAATGATAAATACCAAAACCATAGTATGCATGAATGTAATGTAAATGCCTAAACCCTAGAATTATCCATATATTGTTAACAATCCAAGTGTCATATCATTTTTATTTTTATTATTTGGTTTATAAAATAAAAACTCAAAACTCAATGTTGATTACAAATCGCATTTCTTTACACTTTTATAGTAATGCTTAAATTGGAAAGTTTGCTAAAAGCCAACTCCATGTGGGATAAATAATTGTCTAGTAATAATTATTTAACTACTTGTTTGACAACATACGCTTGTGTGTGCGCTTGGTCGTAATAAGTTTTTGACACCATTGTCGTGGACTTGAAATATTAGCAACCTATAATTTAAGTTCTACTACTATATTTGATAAGTGTTGACTTCTTAGTCTTAGATACAAAACTTATGGTTACTGGTTGGAATCTTAAGCAAGCTGGAAAGTTAAAGGAATTGGTTGAACCATGTTACGAACATGAGAAATGCTTGTACTAAATATGGAGAAAAGTAGCACTTTTATCTAATCCTCAATGTTCAATAAGGCAACACCATTACTGTATTTATGGGTGATGAAAACTAGCCTAAAGGATAGTGTGCAAAGTGGCAATACCACTTACAATTAATGTTACCTCTAGTATTTGTAGACCAACTATAGGAGGTCGGTTTGAGATTAAGCAGAACATGGTGAAATTATTGCACAGTAGTGGGTATTTTACAGGCTTGTAATATGAGGATCTGCAAGTCCACTTATAGAATTTCATAGATATCAGTGACATATACATTCCCCTTGGAGTCTCCAAAGACTACGTGAGGATCACACTCTTCCCATTGGCATTATTGGGGAAAACAAATAAATGGTTAAAGGTAGGACCTTCAAACTTAATAACAAATTGGGATAATTTGGCAATGAAGTTCCATATCCGATTCATTCCCTATGGAAACACTGCAAGGTTGAGGAATGATATCATAACTTTCACTCAAAAGCTAGACAAAAATCTCTATCTTGCATAGGAGAGACTTAAGTCACCTCAAGAGATTGCCTACATCACCAATAAGTAAATAAGGTATTAGCTCATACTTTTATTCAAGGACTTGACCATAACACAAAAAAATTTGTAGATTCAGCTGGAGGTGGTAAGGCTTTAGAAAAACCTATGATGATTGATATACTCTTGTTAACTAAATTACACACGGTAATATAGAGTTGTAGGGCGATGTGTCCAAAAAATTCAATAAAAATCTTGTAGGTATAATCGAGGTAAATATGATCACAATATTAAATACATAGTTGACCTCCTTTCAGAACCAAATATTAGGATGGTTTAATAAGTTGAGTTTGACTCTACATCATGCCTAGGTTAATACAATTCAGTAGGGACATACTTGGTGTGAAATTTGTAGTGGTAGTGGTCACTCTATTGATCTATGTGGAGAAAATCCTGAGTCTATAAAATTTGTAGGCAATGCACAAAAATGAATTCAAAACAATGGTGATGCCTACAACCTCAATTGGAAGAGTTAACCCAACTACTTATGGGAAAATAATCTGACTCAACCATAGTAGTTTCAGTAACATCAAGGTATTTAGAAAAACACTCGAGCCAATAATTTGGAAGAGACTTTAAACAATATCTTGTCCCACCAAAAGAGAATGGCTGTGAAGATCAAAAAATCAACAACTGGCCCAAAATAATCTAGAGACACTATTGGGCCAGTTAGTTCATGTGCAGAACTCAAACCTTAAGGAGGTTTCCTAGTGATAAAGAATATCCAAAGCATTTTAAGACAATCACCTAAAGGGGTGGAAGACACTTGGTTGATGCACCTCCATAGAGAAATCATGAGGTGGAATCAAAATTAGGCACACCTAAGCAGCCAGAAAAGCAAGTTGAGTCCAAAAATGTTGATAAAATAGGGGAAGTTTGAGCACCCAAATTAAAAGTCTATTGAGCAATATAAAGAGAGACCACCAATGTTCCCTTAAAAATATTATTAAATCAAAAGAGGATTCTTATTTTAAGAAGTTCTTTAACACATTCAAAGAACTTTACATAAATCTTTCTTTGTTAGATGTTTTGTATGGAATGCCTAAGTATGCAAAGTATTTGAAGGATGTGGTGATAAATAAAATAAAATTTCATAATATTGATATTGTAGAACTTATTGAGGAGTGAAGTTCAATGGTTATGAGCAAGATGACCAACAAGTTTAAGGATCTTGGGAGTTCCACTCTCCTCATACAAATTAGTGAAGTTATATTGTACAAGCTATAAGTGATTTAGGAGCAAGCATTAACTTGATACACTTATCAGTGTTCAATATTCTTGGTTTGGTAAAGCCATGACCCTCCTCAATTATGCTATGAATGGCGGACAAAACTAGAGTGGTCCCTACAAGAATCATAGAGGAAGTTCTCATTACAGTTGGCAAGTTCATTGTTCCTATTGATTTTATTGTTCTTACCTATGATTCAGATGATCAGGTACCTATCATATTAGAATGTTTATTCTTGGATACTGGGAGAGCATTATAGATATTATAGAGGGCACGCTTAAGATGAGATTAGATGATGAAAAGTGGTCTTCAGAGTGTATAAAGCAATCAATATACCCTCTCACTATAGAGATCTATGCATGATCACAATGATGGAAATGGACGAGTGTGGTATAGAAGAGACAAAACTTCCAATTACCTTTTTGGGCTCTATCATAGAGTTTACCGAGTTGAAAAATAAGTATGAACCTATAATACTTGAGTAGAATCTAAAAAGATAGGTATTATAAAAGTTATAGACCTCGATTGCGAACATTCTATGTGTTAAAAATGAAGAAAAGATAGGCCTCAAGATGAGAGAAAAGTATGATACAAGATGGATAATGAGTTCTGATGTGGGTCATGTTGCAATAATAAATTAGGAGCTTCTTGGGAGGAAACCCAAGTTAATACAGATAATTTTACTTTTTTAGTTTTCATTTAGTATCACCTTTGATTTTGTTTTTATTTTGTGTTGACAGGTTGAAGGAAAGTCTGAGTACCTGATATCTTTGATAAGGAGAATGGAAAAAACTCATTGTGGGGTCCCGTGGACCTCCTCGATAGATATGATGCTATTAACTAGGACTAGAGGCCTCAAGGAGTATTCCTAATCCATATTCTTTGATTTATACTTTGGGGACAAAGAATGATTTTAAGTGTATAGTGGGGAATCATCTAATTTGTTTTGGGCGAAGTGTGTGCTATAAGGCTTTAATTTTGATTTATTTGCAGATTTGTGAATATATTTAAAAATTTTCAAAAAGTTTTATTTTTAGTTTTTGTTGATGTCTCTTTAGTAGAATCACATTCAGCCACCTCGTGGTTTTTCTTTTTAGTTTTTTCTAAGGGCGACCCCTTTGAACCTATCCTTTTTGATTTTTAGGAGTAAAATTTAAAAAAGAGATTATTAGAAATAAATATTGATGCTATTTCTAGGTGTTACATGTGATTACATGATGCAAGTTCATTTTGAAAGTGGAAGAATGGGTAAAAAGTGAATTACGTATGTTAGACACCCAGGCTCTTTTATATTACTCTTCTATGATATTGACTTAAAGTTGAATTATTGCATTTACTTAGTTGAGAGTTTATCAGGATCCTTTTTGAGTTAAACATTTGCTAGGTGTGTTGAGGATTTTATTATATTCCATGTTTGTATATTTATATCTAGAACCTTCTCGGTGTGTTTGGAAAACAAAATAATGAAAGTTGAGTTTAGGAGATAATATAGAGATTTCTTTGATCTCTATGTTTTATGACAGATTTTTGTACCCTTTCTTCAAGATCTTAGTTAGCCCCATTGAGCCATTATCCTATTCTTTGGTAGCCTTATATATAGCTTATTACTTTTCTTTCAATTGACCGCAATTTAATCCAAAACTCTTAAGCACTTTTGTTAAAAGGTTAAGATATTGAGGAGTGTATAATTGAATAAGGAAAAAGTGAAACTGATGCCCCAAGGAAATATATTTTAGTGTGTTAAAAACTTTGTGTGATGGTGGAAGGGAGTATTGTAGTAAAAGTAAAATTTATCAAAGTGAATCATGTGTTGATGAAATATATTCCCTACTAAAGATGTGTAAGCTATATCTAAATGATAGGGGAAAACAAAAGAGAGGTAGAAAGATAAAAGTTGGGGAAAATTGGTTGGTTTGAGATGAATTTTAATATGAAATGTAGTGTAGTAAAGCGTTTAGGGAAGATAGTCACTCTTGTAGTCCAGATTAGCTTTTACCCATCTCTTAGCCTATATTACAACCATTTTAAGTCCTATTTGATCTTTATCTTTGATATTTTGATAATAGTGAAGCAATAAACAAAGGGAAAGAATATGGTTCATATTATGTGACATGTGAATATCTTTGTGAGAATGAGCGAAATCTGATTCTTACACCCATTGTTTTGCTATATAGCATATCTATGAGACAGTTTGGGTGATTGTTTTATGGTGAGGGTGCATGTATAATGATGGATAAGTAACCTATTTGATCTCTTTGTTGAGTAATGTGCATGAGTTTGCCAAGTTTTTCGATTCAATTCTTGAGGTTAGGATGTCTGGTGTAGTATTCATATGTTTTCAATTGGGATGTGACATGACTAATGTTGAACTTACTATTCATGTAGTCATTGTAGTTACTTATTGGGTGTCTTAATTTTGGTATTGATGTTAGAGTCTTCCTTTATGGTGCTTGATGTAAAGAGTTATTTGAGAAAGAAGAAAGCTTTAAGTATGGTATTCTATGAGACCATTGGAGTTTCTATGGAAGCAAAATGAAGCCTAAAAACAATCCACAAAAAGTGGGGAAACAAGGGACAAGTTCACAAAGAGAAATGATCAAAGAAGAAGCAAACCCTCATCCTTTGGAAGGGTCCTTGTACCGAAACCCTTATAGCATGGAGGGCCATTGAGCTACACCCCCAAGGTCAAGGTCAAACTTTCTAACCATTTTATTTGTTATTGAGATGCATCACCCTTGTCCATGTGATTAGACTTGAGGTACGCCCTCTCCCCTCTTCTCCATCCTACCCCACCTCTGACGTCTAAAAGTTTTTTTTACATTATTTAATTTTTGGTAAAGTTTTAACTGCATATGTTTCTTAAGGGGAAAACTTTGGACTATCTAAATCACTATATAAGGAGTACTTACTGATGTCTACAAAAAGTCCACCTCTAAAGAAGTACACCAGGATTAATGTCAAATAGAGTAATAACTATATTGGCATCGAACCCATAAGGAAAGGCCGGATGTATCTCTCAAACTTACTGAAATAGTCGGGAAGAGCAGAAAAAATTAAATGGGAGGTTTTCTTTAATAGTAACAAGTAAAGATCTTTGAGTGTCTTTAGTTGTAAACAATCTAAAATGAACATTGGGACTGTGATCCCCATGTCTTCCTAACTGGTTAAGTTTCTCATGCTTTACCTAAATATCTAACCGTCTCAATGTAAAATCTAATAAGAAAGGTATTAACAACTGTCTTATGGACTCGTAGGTAAATCTCACCCATTACTATGTGAGAATCCAGGTGTCGCTTTACTATCCCTTGTCTTTGATCCTAGTTTAACTATCAAATTGCGGGTCTCAAGTCATTAGACAAAGTTGATAGCTTAGAATCACATCCATAATCTATTTTTCCCAATCTCAATCTCTCATGTGAGGAAGATCTCAAATACAGGCTGGTTCTTAGAGGTTTCCACCACTAAGAAAGTAATTACCATGAAAGAAATCATAAAACATGTGTTAATGTTGATCTAGATGAATCTCATACTTCCCTACTTCGTTAATCCACTAGGGTTCCTGTAACCTAAGTTAAGAGAAATGGCCACTCATGTTGTTAAATAATCCATAGAGTTCAATGAATAAATCATAGAAATAATCTCACAATAATAAAGAATATAACTCAATGTCTTGACTTGAATAATATATCAAAAACGAAGAACAAGAGTATAAAGTGTGTAATAATATGTCAAAGAATGTAAAATATTACATAAGGACCCAAAGAGTATTTATAGAGTTTCAAAATGACAAAGGAAACCTGAAAAAAATGATATAGAAAAACTAGGTCGACAGTGGTCATGCCTCTGGCAACGAGTCGTTATCTCTGGTAATGACTTGTTATCTGTTGTGATGTCTCTCTTCTAACTTCGGTGATAATGACTCATTGTCAAACATAATAAGTCATTGGCTAGGACTCATGATGACTCTAGTGACTTTCAGTGTTCAGTACTTTGTCTCTATGCTCAGCATAGCAGCTCATCACGAGTCATTGTCTATCATAATGACTCATGGTCTTCAGTCTTATCTAATAGAACCTCACTTGTCAACTTTTAGGACTTTTGGATAAGTTTCTCAAAATGATTATATGCCACGACTCATTGTCCCTCCTAACGAATAGTGGTCAGAATCTACCTTATTCTCTAAAGTCAGCATCACACACTATTTACGTAATGATTTGGGCCATGAGTCATTAGGTGACTAAATGACTCATTTCCCAATCAACACTTAGATTTTTCTAGAACTTTTTCTTCCATTTCAGATCCATATCACTACTAACCTAATTTACCAACAGTATACATAAAACACACATCATATCCAATAAAAATTCCTAAATATTTATATATTTTCACCGTTTTAAGCATTGAAAGTACCATGAAACCATTACACATCAAAAACCTCAACTTAGAACATTTGCATGTCCTCAGGAAACAAAAACAAAACAACACAAACACCATGCTTGACCAAGAAAAACCTATGATACTTATGGTACTCAATTTCACTTTTAAGCTCAAAAACATTGCCTCTCCTACTTTTACTTTTAAATACTAAAACTTCATGAATTCATCCCGCACAATAATATGACACAAAGGAATTAGGCTAGGACATTACATTAATAACAAAAAATCATGCATATATACAAAATACATTACTCAAACAAACAAGTAGTTAGTAATACAATATATGTACCCTTACAATCAAAAAAGTCCCACTCATTCTGATAATTATGCATGCTAATATTAGGATGGTCATGAGAAACTCACACTCACACCCATTTCCTTGCCCTTATTTTCTTTACCTTAGTAGTTGGATTGTCACGTTAGTATCCTTACTTGGCTTGTAACATAGATAAAACACCCTAGTTTTTGCACCTTAGAAAATTTCCTGGAACTCTAATATCTATACCCAATATAAATCATGGGTATGAGCCATATGTTGGGGTACGAATAGTATGGTCCAGCCGTATACTGACCATTGTTAGTTTGTGGAATGAATTTTGGTTACTGGAATAGGTATGACTTAAGGGTATAAGTCGTATTGGTGGTTACGAATCATTTGGTTCCTTAACAAAATTTTATACATGGTTAATTAGGAATTTTATACATGGTTACTTAGGTTATATTTGAGTACGAGTGGCTTACTTGAGCCACAAGACAGGTTACAAATCGTACCCTGAAATCATATGGCAAACAGTGTTCAATTCCCCAAGTATTTTATTTGGCTAGGGATACGGATTGTATATTATGGTTATAACATGGTTGGATGAGTCATATACTAGAAAATGTTTAGTCCAAGGGTGGAGGTTCAATATACGTATAATGGATACCAATCGTATAGGAAGGGTACGACTCATGAGGGTCAGTCGTATCCTAGTGATATGATTTTATGCAACTTAAGTGGGGGAATTCTGAACATTTCCCTACTTATCGTAATATGTTCCCATGACTTATAACCCACTTGGAAGGATATTTACCCTAATATTCTATTCATTAATACTTAGAAAATCTTCCTAAACACTTCATAATTCTCTTAAGAGCTTTTGCACAAGGGAAACTAGGGTTTCAACTAAGGGATCAATTTGGGGCTTGGTTTGGTGATTTATTTCTATCATCGTCTTGGTCTAAGGCATGTTTCTCTTCCATCATTTTTAATTTTATTAAATATATGGTTTATATGAATGTTTTCATGGTTTTACTATTACATGACTTTGGCTTTCAGATATGATTTGGGGGTTTTGATCTTAATTGCTTGGTTTTGTTTCCCATGATTTTAATTATGCTTTTATATGCATTAATGGTGGTTTTGGGTAATCAATTGAATGGTAATGGTTTATTCGAATTTGGAATTGGTTTTGGTCATATAATGTGTTTGATAAAATGCTTATAATGATATATTTATTGCTTTGATTTCTTTTATTGGAACTCTTGCATATTTTAAACTTGGTAAAAGTATTATGCATGGTTTAAATGGTTTGCAAAATTCTAAAGGATAATTTTTAATTCTTATTAGAAACATGGAAGTCTACCAAGTGGTTTAATATGGTAATGGAAGGGCACTTGAAAGTCCCCTTTAACCTATAAATGGTTGGCTATGGATGATACTTGTAAGTAAGGGTTGGTATGACGATTCCAATAACAATGGCATTGGTTGATAAATTTTGGTTTGGTTATTTGAAAATTGGTTTTAATTAGGCAATAATGGAGAGATATATAGAAAAGTCATGGAAAATACAGGTCCTGGGGGAACCAAAACTGGAAACTCATATTTGCCGATATGAGGTTTATCTTGGTGATCTTGTGTATGATGTCAAACGTTATTTTAGGGATTTACTAGTAATCCCATTGGATACTTCCCTAGACATGCGGCTACATGCACTGGTTCCCTTTCAGCAGGGGGAGCTGAACCCATATAGCCCGTGAGTGGTTTAGGACAGTAAACCTACACAACCTAGGTAAAGGTTTTAAAGGCATGCTAAACCCACTCATTTTTTTTGCATAGTTATATATATTTATATGTATGGTTGTGTGCATATGGATGGTTTTACTTGGTTTTATAAATGGCATTATTTTATCCTTACCTTGATCATGCTAGCAGTCACTCGCTAATCCCGTCTATTGGCGGTTATATACCTATGCTATGCTGGAATCGATCGATCTACTCCTCCAACATAGTGATTGACTTGGGGATAGCGTCTGGTCTAAAGTGGTGAGCTTCCATTATTTTTGAAGGCTCCATTTAATATTATGGATCTTTCTAGACATTTGGATTTTATTTTTGACATTGGTTTTGGCTATGGTTGGAGTCATTTCCCAACCGAATTTCATTACTTTTTTGGATAGATGCTTTGTGGTACTTCTATGGGTTGGTATGGTTGGGATCATTTAGTGTCGACCTTGGCATTGGAATAAGTCTGTGGGCTGACATCATTGGATGGTATTGTTGGTTGTTCCACCCTATTACATTTGGGATTAAATATATTATGTTTTGGAATATCATTGGTTATTGCCTATTTGGTGGCCTTTATTTGGTATGGTCGAATCATTGGTATAGTATGGGTGGACTCGGTTGGGTTGGTCATAGTTGTGATCTATTCCCAGAGTCCTTATGTGAGTTGTTATACTATTTGGTTACATGCTCAAAATTCATCCAACTCGGGGTAGGTAGTTGAAGGTTGGGTTGGGTAATGGGGGTGGTCTCCGGTCTCGGTCGAACTTCCGATTCCCATTACAAAAAGCCCCTAGAGTGGGTCATGTTAGTAGACTTGGGGTATCGTATGATATTCTTGGTAATTTTAATGACTAAGCCTTATTGGCACTACAATTACTTTTCAAGGTCCACTTCTTAACCACCTTTTTTATTCCACCCTTATTTCTCCCTTTTTATTGTTTTATTGCACCTTTAGGTTGAGTGTGGCTTCTTTAATATATATATATATATGTGTGTCTGTGTGTGTATGTATTTTAAATTTTTTTTTGTTATTGTAGCTTTTCCTTTTCTATCACACCCTGCCCTACTTTATTTTCTCTTATTTTTTCCTTCATCATACCCATTTTAGATCATACACCCTATGTTAGCCACCCTCAACTTAGGTGATTCGTCGGAGTTGAGGTGCATAAGGTCCAAGGAGGACTAGGGCCAAAACAAGTTCATTGTGGGAAAATGGGAAGGTGAATGGTGAAAAGAAGAAAATAGGTCTAGAAGGCTCAAAATTACGATCAAGGGATTCTAATACACATTTGGTTTGTCATTTAGGCTAAAAGTGAACTTTTTTGAAAAATAGCCTATGATCCTTTCATAACCGACTAGCCTATTACCTAGGCAAGACTAACCTGCAAAGTTCTAGCTTCGTCACACAAAAGGAATTAAGTAGTATCTCACACACACTTGACATAGGGTTACATCACACACTACTCTTTATCCGATTCATGTAGATGTAGCTATAATTATCATGTTCCTAATTATAATTCCATAACAAGATCCATAATGGTCACATATATATCACATCACGTACAGTTCAAATTATTTTTTGGAGGGGTATCATTTTCCTTAAAACCAGAGTCATTTAAGCATAATCAATCGAAAAAACATATCAACTGCCTTAGGTACTTAGTTTTTCAACTTAAACAAAAAACACAAAATGACACAAAAAAAATACAACATAAAACAATTATTATTCTATACACGCCTGTTCTACATTCAAACTGTGGCAGCTGGAAAAAGAAACACGGCAACAGAAACCCCAGTGGCTATGATATGCCCCACCCCCAACTAAAAGATGATGCACTATCCCCAGTGTATGTAAATAATTTAAAGTGAGGGAATAGGTACATACCTGGGATGCACTGGGAGCCCATGTCATAGGTTCAAAAATCAAAAAATACCTTGGGTTACCTCCCAAGTAGCACTTGATTTAACATTCTATCATGACATGGCTATGTTGGTAACTCAGGTTTCACGAACAAGTCCATGGGTTGCCTCCTATTCAGTTCATGTTTAATAATGGGGCATGACATAGGTACCTTTATTACTTATAATTCTTTAAGGTAACCAAAGGAGTAGCCTCTAGTGTCATCAACACAATGTATAACCTACACCACCCTCATGTCGGTTGGCTTCTTTATGGCTCTACAAATTTTGAATGTCACCTTCTCATCATTCACTATAAACTTGATCTCTTTTCTTTCAATATCTACCATCAATATACCCATGGCCATGAATGTTCTTCCCAATATTTTGGGTATTTCTAAGATAACTTCAGAATCAAGGATAACAAAGTAAGCTGAAAAATCGAGTTGTCTACTTTAAACAACACATCGAATGATAGGCCCATGGATTTCTTCACTGTAGGGTCTTTCATCAACAACTACATAGTAGTAGGTTTTGGAGGGTTCAAGCCAAACTATTTGAACCCTGCCAGCAGTATCAAGTTAATGTTGGCTCCCAAGTCACATAACACTTTGGAAATCTTAGATGTCCAAATGGTGTATAGAATAATGAATGCTTTGATATCACCCTTATTTTAAGCTAGATATCTAGAAATAATTTCACTACAGTTGTGCAACGTTCCAACATTCTCAAACTCACAGCTCTCTTCTTTATCACAAACTTCTTCATAAACTTAGCATACCTAGGCATCTCTGTAAGAGCCTCAAGAAGGGGTTTTCTCAAGATGAAATATTTCATCATGGCAATGAACTTTTTGAACTCCCCTAGTCCTTCATCTATTTCAACTTTTGAGAAAAAAGTGGGGGAGGTCATGGAATTTTCTTCACTATAGTATCATCGACCTTTTCTTTACCTTTATCCTTCTTCAAACCACAATCAATACCCCTAGCCTTTACCGGCTCTACTTTAGGTGTATCATCAACCTCATTATCATTCCTTGGATCATCAATATTAGGCATAAGGGTATCAGTAGTTTTCTTAACACTCCGAGTGGTGATGGCTAGACAATGACTTTCATTCTTAGGTTTTTGAATTGTGATGCTCGGAAGGGTGCCTAGTTGCCTCTGATTTAAGGTTGCATAAATTTTTTCAAACTTCTACTCTAATTTATTTACCACAATAGCATGGGACTCTACCTTCTGGGTCAGTCCTGAGATGTATGCCTTAATCTCCTTAAAGCAATTTTACTAACTTTCCTGACCCTTTATCGGTTTTGTCAACATATCCTCTATGCTTGACTAAGTGTCATGACTTCCTAGTGGAACATATGCACCACCCATCTGTAGAAACCATCTCTATCTCAATTCCAATCTATGTACCTATCCCTATAGCAGTTCCAACTTTTTTTCCTTTCCCCTTGGCTCAAAAACTCGCTAAATCTCTATCTAGATATTTTCCTCTTATTCTAAATTAGAATCATATGATCTAGAGGCATTTCCCTATGAACCAACTCCATTTACCTTCTCAAAATTCATTATTGCAAACTGTTTGGCCAATAACCCAACCTTAGTCCTTACCTATGCAACCTCTTATGCTATTGTGTCATCAACAACTTTATGCTTGTTGGAGGAACCATAGCATTAGTAACAACACCCTTATCTACCTCTCAAGTAGTCCACCCTCAGTTTGTAAAAGTTATTTGATCTAATATATCCAATGATACCTCCCAACACAAGTGCATAAATGCTCCACCAGTAATAGCATCTACCATATCTTTAGTATAGGTACTTAGGGATCAATACAATATTCCAAGAAAACTAGTCCCTAAAATTTGATGATTGGGTACCATCATCAAGTTCTTTTTAAACATAAATCAATCTTCATACATCAACTCAGAATATAAATTCCTGAAATTATATTTCTCTTTTTTCAACTAAAAAATTTTGGATAAAGCAAAGAAATGATCTAAGAACTACCTCCACAACCTATTCTGAATAGTAATTGATCCTTGAGGAAGGGTCCCTACCCATAATGTAACTTTACCAGTTAGAGAAAAAGGGAACAACCTAAATCTGAGAGCCACCTAATCTACCCCTGGTATAATATATGAAGTGATGATCCAAATAAAGCTCCTGAGGTGCATATTTATGTCATTGGTCAATAATCCTGCAAATATTCCCTTCATATTCAATAGTTGTATTATGGCACTCGGGATATCAAACTTTATATTTGGTGGTAAGGTAGGAGGAATGATAAATCCTATCTCAGTAGGATCAACATACCCCATATCTTTCTCCGGATCATCATAAGGTGGAAAGTACTACTATACTTAGAGTACTTGATCTATTCCCCTTCTACCACTATCTCGGTCTTCATTGAGTGGTGCTCGATGATTTACTTATTGTCTCTGCTTTGCCAGCTCTTCCTTTGGAGCTATACATTAAGTATCTACTTTCCTCCCCTATTTAGTAGCTATTTTTTTTAATAGTTGCACTATTTTTTTATCAGCAAAGTCCTCAACTCCAGGAGGCAGAGGAGGAGGCACAAAATTTAGGTTATTCTAAACCCTTCAAGCTCACCTTTTCATGTGTGTTCAGTCATTCTACAATTTAGTTGTAGGATTTTTTTCGGTTCACGATAAAAGGGGTGTAAGTGATTTTCTTGACTCTTTATTCTAGACATACACCAGTGTACACCCAACAAAGAATGAAAAAACAAAAACTCAAAAACTTTTACAATTTCAATCAATAATTCTGCAATCATATTCCTCGACAATGACACTAAAATTTGATGTTGCCCAAAACTAAACTCCAAAAAAGTATATTGCAGTGGATATCAAAATAGTAACCTAACTAGGTTGGGAACAAACCTATAGGGAATAGGCCAGAAGTATATCTCAAACATGCTGAAACAATCGGGCAGAGTAGGAAAGTAAATAGAGGTTTGCTATAATAGTAAAAAAAAACAGAAGATTTCAGTGTCTTTGGTTATAAATAATCTAAAATTTAATGTAACACCCTGATAGTACACCCTGGGCATCACACGGTGCTTACGACCCCAAAGGACCATATGTTAACCCATGACTGGTACCTGCTGTGAGCACTGAATATAATACTGGAATATATGTAGAAGAAATCTAAAAATGCCATAAGGTTCTCAAAATACTGAAATAACAACCGAGTATAACTGATAATAATATCTGAAAACTAAATAAATAATTATGCTAGTCTAAGAGCCTTTAACTATCTGAATATGGAGTTGATGGAAGAAACCCCCAACGACCTCTGACTAAAATAACTACCAAACTATTGAAATTCTAAAATAGATAAAATATGTCCTTGAAATATAAGGACTAACCACTATAACTATTGCTGATAGCTTATGCTGCTAAGTACGATCAGGAACCTGAGCGTCCGAACCTATGATATCAAACATCAAAGCGCAAAAGAAAGTATGCGATCAGTACATGAATGTACTGTTATACTAAATGAGGTAAGGCTAATATTTATGGGTTCATATGCATGAGATGATAACTGACTGAAGGAAAATCATGAAGTAACTCGATGAAAGTACATGCAAAACTTTAACTACTAATCATACTAAACATAAAATACTGAACATATAGGTATACATCATGTATTTAAGATTATACTAAAACTGAGTATTGAATTCTTATGGATGAGTAACTAATACCTAATAGCCATAGTTCTATAGAACTGAATGAATTCCTTACTAAATACTAAAACTAGAACTGGAACTATAAGAGTGTTCATCTAACCGATATACCCCAATATAGACTAATTTGGGGTCCAACATACAACCCTAATTGGAAGGGTATTAGTACCATGCCACAGGATACTAACAATTTTATGTCAACCATAATCTGGCAGAAAGACTAAAGAAATATATATATATATATATATATATATATATAATTGGATCAACCCTAGTCTGGCAGGAGAACGACTTATCCTATGCTGGATACATAGTTTTGTAACTTAGGGACTACTACTAAGGGTCAAGCCTCAATTGGTAGCAATGCCCTAATCCATAGGTTCGCTCAGTATTGAATCCTACTACCAACTAAAAGACACTGATCACTAGAATTTACTAAGTTTGACTGAACTGACCCTGATCATGTTGACTGACTAAACTAGACTAAGTTCACCGCATTCTATTAACTAATTGAGTACAACTGTTCTTGACCTTTACTGGTATTGTTCTATAACTACTGCAACTAAGTAAACAACTTGATTTCTAGTAATAAATATTCCCAGGACTTGATAGCATAATTGATAAACTCATATCACAACTTTAGCAACATAACAATAAGTTACCATGTATAATTTACCCATATGGGCATTTTATCAAAAACTTGGGGAGCATGATTGTTATACATGAGAACAAACCACATAGGGCATTATAACTACAACTTTCAACTTGAAAATTCAAGGGTTTTGACATGAGAGATTCATAATTCAACGTACATGCTAACTAAATTTCATGGAACTCATAAACGATCTTAACTTGAAACTCATACAACAACACAAACATAAGCATAATTAAATTTATAACACAGGAATCATAATTCAAGTTTTAAAAAAGGTTCTTGAAATCCAAGTGTGGAAGCATACCCAAGGATGAACACCTAATATACCTTGATTATTGAATTCATGGTAATTGCAGGTGAATTTTTAAGATGTGGACTTGAATTTGATAAACCTAGGGTTTTGTTCTTGAGAGGTTTGGTGAATAATTAATGTATTTTGCCCTTTTGGAAGCTTAGTTTCATGTTTTAGAAGAATTGAGTGAGGGTAAAAGCACCTAAATGCCCTTGGAAAGACGTAATTAAGTGAGAAAAAATATGCCAGTGATGCAGCAATTGCCAACGTACCACGTCAATGCTATCGATTTGATAGCCAATGCGACACGTCGAGATTGCATTAGCTTGCTATTTTTGTCATCCAAACATAATCAAATGATGTTTAAAAATTTCAAAACTCACCCAAGATGACCTTTTGACATCCCTGAATATGAATCAACTTAAAAATCGACATTCTAAAGTCGTACGGATCCAAAATAAGATCATCCAATTATGAAGGCTAAAAACGACTCTAAATTTAAGCACTTGGCTAAATTTTTCTAAGTTTGGGACCCCTTATTACAAGCCATATGGGTTTGAATTAAACTAGAAGTTTTATAGGGTTTTGTAATGAAACACTTTGGTTTTTGG